>NC_091180.1:2607152-2717059 GCF_040958095.1 Procambarus clarkii | reverse complement strand
TTCTCGTTAAAATACTGAGTAAGATATTGAGAAGGAGAGAAGTTCTGTTTTATTGCATATATCGACGTTTCAGGTGGATTAGAGCGGTTTTACGTGTACATCTTCCATCGTAACATAAACGGAAAATAGGGAACATTTTAGTTAATTCTAATGAAAACACATTGATTTTTATCATTTGTATTGGAAACAAAATTGTCATATGTCTTTTCTTGGATCTAAATAATACGAAACCTCGCTCTATGATTTAAAGTTAAAATCCTCTAATATGGTAATATAGTGACTTTTTTCCCGTTATTCATGTAGTGTGATTTACGTAAGTATATTAATTTTTACAATATTTCGATACTACTTCATGTTTTCTCACGATATGTGATTTGGCCTTCAAATCTCAGAATTTCGCAAATTTTATTTTAAAGCAAGTTTTCTTGCATTTTGTTTTGTACTAAAAATCATCGAATTCAGCAATATTTTGACGTTTATCATCCCCTTTTCCTTTATGTGATTTAAACAAAATATCATCGAATTAGGCAATATTTTGCCGTTTTTCCACGTTTTTGTGAATTTTCAGTTTATTGTTAATAATTCATTAAATATACGATAAAAATGATGCAAACACATAATTATCAGAAAAACCTTAAATACTTCATTTTCAATCATCTATTTGTTTCTCGTTAAAATACTGAGTAAGATATTGAAAAGGGGAGAAGTTCTGTTTTTATTGCATATATCGACGTTTCAGCCGGATAAGAACGGTTTTATGTGTACATCTTCCATCGGTAATATAAACCGAAAATCAGGAACATTTTAGTTAATTTTAATGAAAACACGTTGATTTTTATCATTTGTATTAAAGCAACATCTTTATACGTCTTTTCTAGGGTCTAAAAAATACGAAACATCTCTCTATGATTCGAAGTTAAAATCCTCAAATTTGGTATAATAATGACTTTTTTCACGTTTTTCATGTAGTTTGATATGACGTAAATATTCAGTTTTACCAATATTTCGATACTGTTTCATGTAGTATCACGATACGTGGTTTGAATCTCAGATTTTCGCATAATATTGCATTTTAAGCAAGTTTTTTTCATTTTGTTCCGTACTAAAAATCATCGAATTCAGCAATATTTTGACGTTTTTCATCCCCTTTTCCTTAATGTGATATAAACAAAATATCATCGAATTAGGCAATATTTATCCGTTTTTCCACGTTTTTGAGAATTTTCAGTTTATTTTATAAATTCAATAAATATACGATAAAAATGATGCAAACACATAATTGATCAGAAAATAACCTTAAATACTTCATTTTCAATCATCTATTTGTTTCTCGTTAAAATACTGAGTAGGATATTGAAAAGGGGAGAAGTTCTGTTTTTATTGCATATATCGACGTTTAGCTGGATTAGAACGGTTTTACGTGTACATCTTCATCGGTAATATAAAACGAAAATCAGAAACATTTTAGTTTTTAAATGAAAACACATTGATTTTTATCATTTGTATTGGAAACAACATTGTCATATGTCTTTTCATGGATCTAAATAATACGAAACCTCGCTCTATGATTTGAAGTTAAAATTCTCAAATATGGTAATACATTGACTTTTTTCCGTTATTCATGTAGTGTGATTTACGTAAGTATATTATTTTAGCAATATTTCGATACTACTTCATGTTTTCTCACGATATGTGATTTGGCCTTCAAATCTCAGAATATCGCAAATTTTGCATTTTAAGCAAGTTTTCTTGCATTTTGTTTTGTACTAAAAATCATCGAATTTAGCAATATTTTGACGTTTATCATCCCCTTTTCCTTTTTGTGATTTAAACAAAATATCATCGAATTAGGCAATATTTTGCCTTTTTTCCACGTTTTTGTGAATTTTCAGTTTATTGTTAATAATTCATTAAATATACGATAAAAATTATGCAAACACATAATTGATCAGAAAATAACTTTAAATACTTCATTTCAATCATCTATTTGTTTCTCGTTAAAATACTGAGTAAGATATTGAAAAGGGGAGAAGTTCTGTTTTTATTGCATATATCGACGTTTCAGCCGGATAAGAACGGTTTTACGTGTACATCTTCCATCGGTAATATAAACCGAAAATCAGGAACATTTTAGTTAATTTTAATGAAAACACATTGATTTTTATCATTTGTATTAGAAGCAACATCTTTATACGTCTTTTCTAGGGTCTAAAAATACGAAACATCGCTCTATGATTCGAAGTTAAAATCCTCAAATTTGGTATAATAATGACTTTTTTCACGTTTTCATGTAGTTTGATATTACGTAAAATATTCATTTTTACCAATATTTCGATGCTATTTCATGTAGTATCACGACATGTGAATCTCAGATTTTCGCAAAATATTTCATTTTAAGCAAGTTTTCTTTCATTTTGTTCCGTACTAAAAATCATCGAATTCAGCAATATTTTGACGTTTTTCATCCCCTTTTCCTTTTTGTGATATAAACAAAATATCATCGAATTTGGCAATATTTTGCGGTTTTTTCACGTTTTTGTGAATTTTCAGTTTATTGTTATTAATTCATTAAATATACGATAAAAATGATGCAAACACATATTTGATTAGAAATTAACCTTAAACACTTGATTTTCAAAAAACCATTTGTTTCTCGTTAAAATATTGAGTAAGATATTGAGAAGGGGAGAAGTTCGGTTTTATTGCATATATCGACGTTTCAGCCGGATTTAGAGCGGTTTTACGTGTACATCTTCCATCGGTAATATAAACGGAAAATCAGGAACATTTTAGGGTTTTCTAATGAAAACACATCGATTTTTATCATTTGTATTGGAAACAACATTGTCATATGTCTTTTCTTGGATCTAAATAATACGAAACCTCGCTCTATGATTTGAAGTTAAAATCCTCAAATATGGTAATACATTGACTTTTTTCACGTTATTCATGTAGTGTGAATTTACGTAAGTATATTCGTTTGTAGCAATATTTAGATACTACTTCATGTTTTCTCACGATATATGATTTGGCCTTCAAATATCAGAATTTTGCAAATTTTGCATTTTAAGCAAGTTTTCTTGCATTTTGTTTTGTACTAAAAATCATCGAATTTAGCAATATTTTGACGTTTATCATCCCTATTTCCTTTTTGTGATTTAAACAAAATGTCATCGAATTAGGGAATATTTTGCCGTTTTTCCACGTTTTTGTGAATTTTCAGTTTATTGTTAATAATTCATTAAATATACGATAAAAATAATGCAAACACATAATTGATCAGAAAATAACCTTAAATACTTCATTTTCAATCATGTATTTGTTTCTCGTTAAAATACTGAGTAAGATATTGAAAAGGGGAGAAGTTCTGTTTTTATTGCATATATCGACGTTTCAGCCGGATAAGAACGGTTTTACGTGTACATCTTCCATCGTTAATATAAACCGAAAATCAGGAACATTTTTGTTAATTTTAATGAAAACACATTGATTTTTATCATTTGTATTAGAAGCAACATCTTTATACGTCTTTTCTAGGGTCTAAAAAATACGAAACATCGCTCTGTGATTCGAAGATAAAATCCTCAAATTTGGTATAATTATGACTTTTTTCACGTTTTTCATGTAGTTTGATATTACGTAAATATATTCATTTTTACCAATATTTCGATACTATTTCATGTTGTATCAAGATATGTGATTTGGCCTTCAAATCTCAGATTTTTGCATAATATTGAATTTTAAGCAAGTTTTCTTGCATTTTGTTCCGTACTAAAAATCATCGAATTCAGCAATATTTTGACGTTTATCATACCCTTTTCCTTTATGTGATATAAACAAAATATCATCGAATTAAGCAATATTTATCCGTTTTTCAACGTTTTTTAAGAATTTTCAGTTTATTTTTATTAATTCATTAAATATACGATAAAAATGATGCAAACACATAATTGATTAGAAATTACCCTTAAACACTTGATTTTCAATAAACTATTTGTTTCTCGTTGAAATACTGGGTAAGATCGATAATACGTAAGATAATACTGGTGGAGCCGGTCGGCCGAGCGGACAGCACGCTGGACTTGTGATCCTGTGGTCCTGGGTTCGATCCCAGGCGCTGGCGAGAAACAATGGGCAGAGTTTCTTTCACCCTATGCCCCTGTTACCTAGCAGTAAAATAAGTACCTTGGTGTTAGTCAGCTGTCAAGGGCTGCTTCCTGGGGGTGAAGGCCTGGTCGAGGACCGGGCCGCGGGAACACTAAAGCCCCGAAATCATCTCAAGATAACCTCAAGATAAGATATTTAAAAGGGGAGAAGTTCTGTTTTATTGCATATATCGACGTTTCAGCCGGATTAGAGCGGTTTTACGTGTACATCTTCCATCGGTAATATAAACGGAAAATCAGGAACATTTTAGTTAATTCTAATGAAAACACATTGATTTTTATCATTTGTATTGGAAACAACATTGTCATTTGTCTTTTCTTTAATCTAAATAATACGAAACCTCGCTCTATGATTTGAAGTTAAAATCCTCAAATATGGTAATACATTGACTTTTTTTACGTTATTCATGTAGTGTGATTTTACTTAAGTATATTCGTTTTTAGCAATATTTCGATACTACTTCATGTTTTCTCACGATATGTGATTTGGCCTTCAAATCTCAGAATTTCGCAAATTATGCATTATAAGAAAGTTTTCTTGCATTTTGTTTTGTACTAAAAATTATCGAATTCAGCAATATTTTTACCTTTATCATCCACTTTTCCTTTATGTGATTTAAACAAAATATCATCGAATTAGGCAATATTTTGCCGTTTTTCCACGTTTTTGTTAATTTTCAGTTTATTGTTATTAATTCATTAAATATACAATAAAAAAGATGCAAACACATAATTGATCAGAAATTAATCTTAAACACTTGATTTTCAATCAACGATTTGTTTCTCGTTAAAATACTGAGTAAGATATTGAGAAGGAGAGAAGTTCTGTTTTATTGCATATATCGACGTTTCAGGTGGATTAGAGCGGTTTTACGTGTACATCTTCCATCAGTAACATAAACGGAAAATAGGGAACATTTTAGTTAATTCTAATGAAAACACATTGATTTTTATCATTTGTATTGGAAACAAAATTGTCATATGTCTTTTCTTGGATCTAAATAATACGAAACCTCGCTCTATGATTTAAAGTTAAAATCCTCTAATATGGTAATATAGTGACTTTTTTCACGTTATTCATGTAGTGTGATTTTACGTAAATATATTCGTTTTCACCAATATTTCGATACTACTTCATGTTTTCTCACGATATGTGATTTGGCCTTCAAATCTCAGAATTTCGCAAATTTTTATTTTAAAGCAAGTTTTCTTGCATTTTGTTTTGTACTAAAAATCATCGAATTCAGCAATATTTTGACGTTTATCATCCCCTTTTCCTTTATGTGATTTAAACAAAATATCATCGAATTAGGCAATATTTTGCCGTTTTTCCACGTTTTTGTGAATTTTCAGTTTATTGTTAATAATTCATTAAATATACGATAAAAATGATGCAAGCACATAATTAATCAGAAAAAAACCTTAAATACTTCATTTTCAATCATCTATTTGTTTCTCGTTAAAATACTGAGTAAGATATTGAAAAGGGGAGAAGTTCTGTTTTTATTGCATACATCGACGTTTCAGCCGGATAAGAACGGTTTTATGTGTACATCTTCCATCGGTAATATAAACCGAAATTCAGGAACATTTTAGCTAATTTTAATGAAAACACGTTGATTTTTATCATTTGTATTAAAAGCAACATCTTTATACGTCTTTTCTAGGGTCTAAAAAATACGAAACATCTCTCTATGATTCGAAGTTAAAATCCTCAAATTTGGTATAATAATGACTTTTTTCACGTTTTTCATGTTGTTTGATATGACGTAAATATATTCAGTTTTACCAATATTTCGATACTGTTTCATGTAGTATCACGATACGTGGTTTGGCCTTCAAATCTCAGATTTTCGCATAATATTGCATTTTAAGCAAGTTTTCTTGCATTTTGTTCCGTACTAAAAATCATCGAATTCAGCAATATTTTGACGTTTTTCATCCCCTTTTCCTTAATGTGATATAAACAAAATATCATCGAATTAGGCAATATTTATCCGTTTTCCACGTTTTTGAGAATTTTCAGTTTATTTTTATAAATTCAATAAATATACGATAAAAATGATGCAAACACATAATTGATCAGAAAATAACCTTAAATACTTCATTTTCAATCATCTATTTGTTTCTCGTTAAAATACTGAGTAGGATATTGAAAAGGGGAGAAGTTCTGTTTTTATTGCATATATCGACGTTTTAGCTGGATTAGAACGGTTTTACGTGTACATCTTCCATCGGTAATATAAAACGAAAATCAGAAACATTTTAGTTAATTTAAATGAAAACACATTGATTTTTATCATTTGTATTGGAAACAACATTGTCATATGTCTTTTCATGGATCTAAATAATACGAAACCTCGCTCTATGATTTGAAGTTAAAATTCTCAAATATGGTAATACATTGACTTTTTTCCCGTTATTCATGTAGTGTGATTTTACGTAAGTATATTAGTTTTTAGCAATATTTCGATACTACTTCATGTTTTCTCACGATATGTGATTTGGCCTTCAAATCTCAGAATATCGCAAATTTTGCATTTTAAGCAAGTTTTCTTGCATTTTGTTTTGTACTAAAAATCATCGAATTTAGCAATATTTTGACGTTTATCATCCCCATTTCCTTTTTGTGATTTAAA
Organism: Procambarus clarkii; assembly: GCF_040958095.1. Classification (NCBI taxonomy): domain Eukaryota; kingdom Metazoa; phylum Arthropoda; class Malacostraca; order Decapoda; family Cambaridae; genus Procambarus; species Procambarus clarkii. The sequence goes on along the minus strand of NC_091180.1, from coordinate 2,710,254 downwards.
CAAAATAACATCGTATTAGGCAATATTTTGCTGTTTTTCAACGTTTTTGTTAATTTTCAGTTTATTGTTATTAATTCATTAAATATACAATAAAAAAGATGCAAACACATAATTGATCAGAAAATAACCTTAAATACTTGATTTTCAATCATCTATTTGTTTCTCGTTAAAATACTGAGTAAGATATTGAAAAGGGGAGATCTGTTTTTATTACATATATCGACTTTCAGCCGGATTAGAGAGGTTTTACGTGTACATCTTCCATCGGTAATATAAACGGAAAAACAGGAACATTTTAGTTAATTCTAATGAAAACACATTGATTTTTATCATTTGTATTGGAAACAATATTGTCATGTCTTTTCTTGGATCTAAATAATACGAAACCTCGCTCTATGATTTGAAGTTAAAATCCTCAAATATGGTAATATAGTGACTTTTTTCACGTTATTCATGTAGTGTGATTTTTCGTAAATATATTCGTTTTTACCAATGTTTCGATACTACTTCATGTTTTCTCACGATATGTGATTTGGTCTTCAAACCTCAGATTTTCGCAAAATATCGCATTTTAAGCAAGTTTTCTTGCATTTTGTTCCGTACTAAAAATCATCGAATTCAGCAATATTTTGACGTTTTTCATCCCCTTTTCCTTTTTGTGATATAAACAAAATATCATCGAATTAGGCAATATTTTGCGGTTTTTCCACGTTTTTGTGAATTTTCAGTTTATTGTTATTAATTCATTAAATATACGATAAAAATGATGCAAACACATATTTGATTAGAAATTAACCTTAAACACTTGATTTTCAAAAAACCATTTGTTTCTCGTTAAAATATTGAGTAAGATATTGAGAAGGGGAGAAGTTCGGTTTTATGCATATATCGACGTTTCAGCCGGATTTAGAGCGGTTTTATGTGTACATCTTCCATCGGTAATATAAACGGAAAATCAGGAACATTTTAGTTATTTCTAATGAAAACACATCGATTTTTATCATTTGTGTTGGAAACAACATTGTCATATGTCTTTTCTTGGATCTAAATAATACGAAACCTCGCTCTATGATTTGAAGTTAAAATCCTCAAATATGGTAATACATTGACTTTTTTCACGTTATTCATGTAGTGTGAATTTACGTAAGTATATTCGTTTGTAGCAATATTTAGATACTACTTCATGTTTTCTCACGATATATGATTTGGCCTTCAAATCTCAGAATTTTGCAAATTTTGCATTTTAAGCAAGTTTTCTTGCATTTTGTTTTGTACTAAAAATCATCGAATTTTGCAATATTTTGACGTTTATCATCCCCATTTCCTTTTTGTGATTTAAACAAAATGTCATCGAATTAGGGAATATTTTGCCGTTTTTCCACGTTTTTGTGAATTTTCAGTTTATTGTTAATAATTCATTAAATATACGATAAAAATAATGCAAACACATAATTGATCAGAAAATAACCTTAAATACTTCATTTTCAATCATGTATTTGTTTCTCGTTAAAATACTGAGTAAGATATTGAAAAGGGGAGAAGTTCTGTTTTTATTGCATATATCGACGTTTCAGCCGGATAAGAACGGTTTTACGTGTACATCTTCCATCGTTAATATAAACCGAAAATCAGGAACATTTTTGTTAATTTTAATGAAAACACATTGATTTTTATCATTTGTATTAGAAGCAACATCTTTATACGTCTTTTCTAGGGTCTAAAAAATACGAAACATCGCTCTGTGATTCGAAGTTAAAATCCTCAAATTTGGTATAATTATGACTTTTTTCACGTTTTTCATGTAGTTTGATGTTACGTAAATATATTCATTTTTACCAATATTTCGATACTATTTCATGTAGTATCAAGATATGTGATTTGGCCTTCAAATCTCAGATTTTTGCATAATATTGAATTTTAAGCAAGTTTTCTTGCATTTTGTTCCGTACTAAAAATCATCGAATTCAGCAATATTTTGACGTTTATCATACCTTTTCCTTTATGTGATATAAACAAAATATCATCGAATTAAGCAATATTTATCCGTTTTTCAACGTTTTTTAAGAATTTTCAGTTTATTTTTATTAATTCATTAAATATACGATAAAAATGATGCAAACACATAATTGATTAGAAATTACCCTTAAACACTTGATTTTCAATAAACTATTTGTTTCTCGTTGAAATACTGGGTAAGATCGATAATACGTAAGATAATACTGGTGGAGCCGGTCGGCCGAGCGGACAGCACGCTGGACTTGTGATCCTGTGGTCCTGGGTTCGATCCCAGGCGCTGGCGAGAAACAATGGGCAGAGTTTCTTTCACCCTATGCCCCTGTTACCTAGCAGTAAAATAAGTACCTTGGTGTTAGTCAGCTGTCAAGGGCTGCTTCCTGGGGGTGAAGGCCTGGTCGAGGACCGGGCCGCGGGAACACTAAAGCCCCGAAATCATCTCAAGATAACCTCAAGATAAGATATTTAAAAGGGGAGAAGTTCTGTTTTATTGCATATATCGACGTTTCAGCCGGATTAGAGCGGTTTTACGTGTACATCTTCCATCGGTAATATAAACGGAAAATCAGGAACATTTTAGTTAATTCTAATGAAAACACATTGATTTTTATCATTTGTATTGGAAACAACATTGTCATTTGTCTTTTCTTTAATCTAAATAATACGAAACCTCGCTCTATGATTTGAAGTTAAAATCCTCAAATATGGTAATACATTGACTTTTTTTACGTTATTCATGTAGTGTGATTTTACTTAAGTATATTCGTTTTTAGCAATATTTCGATACTACTTCATGTTTTCTCACGATATGTGATTTGGCCTTCAAATCTCAGAATTTCGCAAATTATGCATTATAAGAAAGTTTTCTTGCATTTTGTTTTGTACTAAAAATTATCGAATTCAGCAATATTTTTACCTTTATCATCCACTTTTCCTTTATGTGATTTAAACAAAATATCATCGAATTAGGCAATATTTTGCCGTTTTTCCACGTTTTTGTTAATTTTCAGTTTATTGTTATTAATTCATTAAATATACAATAAAAAAGATGCAAACACATAATTGATCAGAAATTAATCTTAAACACTTGATTTTCAATCAACGATTTGTTTCTCGTTAAAATACTGAGTAAGATATTGAGAAGGAGAGAAGTTCTGTTTTATTGCATATATCGACGTTTCAGGTGGATTAGAGCGGTTTTACGTGTACATCTTCCATCAGTAACATAAACGGAAAATAGGGAACATTTTAGTTAATTCTAATGAAAACACATTGATTTTTATCATTTGTATTGGAAACAAAATTGTCATATGTCTTTTCTTGGATCTAAATAATACGAAACCTCGCTCTATGATTTAAAGTTAAAATCCTCTAATATGGTAATATAGTGACTTTTTTCACGTTATTCATGTAGTGTGATTTTACGTAAATATATTCGTTTTCACCAATATTTCGATACTACTTCATGTTTTCTCACGATATGTGATTTGGCCTTCAAATCTCAGAATTTCGCAAATTTTTATTTTAAAGCAAGTTTTCTTGCATTTTGTTTTGTACTAAAAATCATCGAATTCAGCAATATTTTGACGTTTATCATCCCCTTTTCCTTTATGTGATTTAAACAAAATATCATCGAATTAGGCAATATTTTGCCGTTTTTCCACGTTTTTGTGAATTTTCAGTTTATTGTTAATAATTCATTAAATATACGATAAAAATGATGCAAACACATAATTAATCAGAAAAAAACCTTAAATACTTCATTTTCAATCATCTATTTGTTTCTCGTTAAAATACTGAGTAAGATATTGAAAAGGGGAGAAGTTCTGTTTTATTGCATATATCGACGTTTCAGCCGGATAAGAACGGTTTTATGTGTACATCTTCCATCGGTAATATAAACCGAAAATCAGGAACATTTTAGTTAATTTTAATGAAAACACGTTGATTTTTATCATTTGTATTAAAAGCAACATCTTTATACGTCTTTTCTAGGTCTAAAAAATACGAAACATCGCTCTATGATTCGAAGTTAAAATCCAAATTTGGTATAATAATGACTTTTTTCACGTTTTTCATGTAGTTTGATATGACGTAAATATATTCAGTTTTACCAATATTTCGATACTATTTCATGTAGTATCACGATATGTGATTTGGCCTTCAAATCTCAGATTTTCGCATAATATTGCATTTTAAGCAAGTTTTCTTGCATTTTGTTCCGTACTAAAAATCATCGAATTCAGCAATATTTTGACGTTTTTCATCCCCTTTTCCTTAATGTGATATAAACAAAATATCATCGAATTAGGCAATATTTTGCCGTTTTTCCACGTTTTTAGAATTTTCAGTTTATTTTTATAATTCATTAAATATACGATAAAAATGATGCAAACACATAATTGATCAGAAAATAACCTTAAATACTTCATTTTCAATCATCTATTTGTTTCTCGTTAAAATACTGAGTAGGATATTGAAAAGGGGAGAAGTTCTGTTTTTATTGCATATATCGACGTTTCAGCTGGATTAGAACGGTTTTACGTGTACATCTTCCATCGGTAATATAAACGAAAATCAGGAACATTTTAGTTAATTTAATGAAAACACATCGATTTTTATCATTTGTATTAGAAGCAACATCTTTATACGTCTTTTCTGGGTCTAAAAAATACGAAACATCGCTCTATGATTCGAAGTTAAAATCCTCAAATTTGGTATAATAATGACTTTTTTCACGTTTTTCATGTAGTTTGATATTACGTAAATATATTCATTTTTACCAATATTTCGATACTGTATTCATGTAGTATCACGATATGTGATTTGGCCTTCAAATCTCATATTTCGCATAAATTGCATTTTAAGCAAGTTTTCTTGCATTTTGTTCCGTACTAAAAATCATCGAATTCGCAATATTTTGACGTTTATAATCCCTTTTCCTTTATGTGATTAAACAAAATATCATCGATTAGGCAATATTTATCCGTTTTTCACGTTTTTGAGATTTTCAGTTTATTTTATTAATTCATTAAATATACGATAAAAATGATGCAAACACATAATTGATCAGAAATAACCTTAAATACTTATTTTCATCATCTATTTGTTTCTCGTTAAAATACTGAGTAAGATATTGAAAAGGGGAGAAGTTCTGTTTTTATTGCATATATCGACGTTTCAGCCGGATTAGAGGGTTTTACGTGTACATCTTCCATCGGTAATATAAACGGAAAATCAGGAACATTTTAGTTAATTCTAATGAAAACACATTGATTTTTATCATTTGTATTGGAAACATTGTCATATGTCTTTTCTTGGATCTAAATAATACGAAACCTCGCTCTATGATTTGAAGTTAAAATCCTCAATATGGTAATAGTGACTTTTTTCCGTTATTCATGTAGTGTGATTTTCGTAAATATATTCGTTTTTACCAATATTTCGATACTACTTCATGTTTTCTCACGATATGTGATTTGGCCTTCAAATCTCAGATTTTCGCAAATATTTGCATTTTAAGCAAGTTTTCTTGCATTTTGTTCCGTACTAAAAATCATCGAATTCAGCAATATTTTGACGTTTTTCATCCCCTTTCCTTTGTGATATAAACAAAATATCATCGAATTAGGCAATATTTTGCGTTTTTCCACGTTTTTGTGAATTTTCAGTTTATTGTTATTAATTCATTAAATATACGATAAAAATGATGCAAACACATAATTGATTAGAAATAACCTTAAACACTTGATTTTCAAAAAACTATTTGTTTCTCGTTAAAAGAGTAAGATATTGAGAAGGGGAGAAGTTCTGTTTTATTGCATATATCGACGTTTCAGCCGGATAGAGCGGTTTTACGTGTACATCTTCCATCGGTAATATAAACGGAAAATCAGGAACATTTTAGTTAATTTTAATGAAAGCACATCGATTTTTATCATTTGTATTGAAACAACATCTTTATACGTCTTTTCTAGGGTCTAAAAATACGAAACGTCGCTCTATGATTCGAAGTTAAAATCCTCAAATTGGTATATAATGACTTTTTTCACGTTTTCATGTAGTTTGATATTACGTAAATATATTCATTTTTACCAATATTTCGATACTATTTCATGTAGTATCACGATATGTGATTTGGCCTTCACCCAGCAAACAATTTTAGGTTGCCACAACATATCTGGAAAGTATTTGAAAAGATTGGAAACGTTTGTTTTATCGTATCAGATACGGATTAGTGTGTGGACTTATAACCAAAACCTACGTATCTAACACTAATTTGAGATGTTCTGGCAACTTTACAATCCTAACATGAGTCATTCATAATCCATTCATATACCAATATGAATCTCTTATGAAGGTTTGAGCCTATAATCTGAACCCTTTTCACATCTTTGTGTTTAAAGTTAAATTTCTTGAATTAAATTATATTATTTTATATTATATTATTTTTATTATATTTTATTTTATATTATATTATTATTTTCAATTTAAATATTAAAACCAATTTAAGGGTAAAAAAAATCTAATAATTTATATTTCTTTTATTTTTTAGTAACAATTATAATTATTTACTAACGGAGAGAAGGGAGGCTGTACGGTGGACAGTGGCGGCTGTGGCGGACAGTGGCGGCGGTGGCGGATAGTGGCGGCGGGCGGACAGTGGTGGCAGGCGGACAGTGGCGGCTGTGGCGGCGGTGGTTGACAGTGGCGGCGGTGGTGGATAGTGGCGGCGGGCGGACAGTGGCGGCTGTGGCGGCGGTGGTGGACAGTGGCGGCGGGCGGACAGTGGCGGCGGTGGTGGACAGTGGCGCGGGCGGACAGTGGCGGCGGGCGGACAGTGGTGGCGGTGGCGGTGGCGGTGGCGGATAGTGGCGGCGGGCGGACAGTGGTGGCGGTGGCGGATAGTGGCGGCGGGCGGACAGTGGCGGCGGCGGGCGGACAGTGGTGGCGGTGGCGGACAGTGGTGGCGGGCGGACAGTGGCGGCGGTGGCGGACACTGGCGGCTGTGTCTGGCGGTGGCGGACAGTGGCGGCGGTGGCGGTGGTGGCGGGCGGTGGTGGCGGGCGGTAGTGGTGGGCGGTGGCGGGCGGCGGCGGCTGTGATGGGTGGTGGCGATCGGCGGTGGTGGGGGCTGGTGGCGGCTGGCGGTGGCGGCTTGCAGTGGCGACTGTGGCAACGGGCGGTGACGGCTGATAGCGGGCGGTGGTGGCGGCTGGTGGCAGGTGGTGGCGGTGGTGGCGGCTGGTGGTGGCGGGCGGTGGCAGCTGGTGGCGGTGGTGGCGGCTAGTGGTGACGGCTGGTGGCAGTGGCAGCTGATGGCGGCTGGTGGTGGCGGTAATGGCGGCTGGTGGTGGCGGTGATGGCGGCTGGTGGTGGCGGTGATGGCGGCTGGTATTGGCGGTGATGGCGGCTGGTGGTGGCAGGTGGCGGCTGGCGATGGCGACTGTGGCAATGGGCGGTGGCGGCTGATGGCGGGCGGTGGTGGCGGCTGGTGGCGGGCGGTGGTGGCGGCTGGTGGTGGTGGCAGCTGGTGGCGGGCGGTGGCGGCTGGTGGCGGTGGCAGCTGATGGTGGCTGGTGGTGGCGGTGATGGCGGCTGGTGGTGGTGGTGGCGGTGATGGCGGCTGGTGGTGGGCGGTGGAGGCTTGTGGCGGCTGGTGGTGGTGGCGGTGGTGGGTGGTGGTGGGTGGTGGTGGCGGCGGTGGTGGGTGGTGGTGGCGGCTGTGGTGGGTGGTGGCGGTGGTGATGGGTGGTGGCGGCGGTGATGGGTGGTGGTGGTGGGTGGTGGTGGCGGCGGCTGTGGTGGTGGCGGGTGGCGGCTGGTGGTGGTGGGTGGTGGCGGCTTGTGGTGGTGGGTGGTGGCGGGCGGCGGTGGCTGTGGTGGTGGGTGGTGGTGGCGGGTGGCGGCTGGCAGTGGCGACTGTGGCAACGGGCGGTGGCGGCTGATGGCGGGCAGTGGTGGCGGTTGGTGGTGGTGGCAGCTGGTGGCGGGCGGTGGCGGCTGGTGGCGGGCGGTGGTGGCGGCTGGTGGTGGTGGCGGGCGGTGGCGGCTGATGGCGGTGGCAGCTGATGGTGGCTGGTGGTGGCGGGTGGCGGCTGGTGGTGGGTGGTGGCGGCTGGTGGTGGGTGGTGGCAGCTGGTGGCGGGTGGCGGTGGTGGGTGGCGGCTGGTGGTGGTGGGTAGTGGCGGCGGGTGGCGGCGGGTGGCGGCGGGTGGCGGCTGATGGCGGCCACCTGGGACACACCCTTCACTACTGAAAGTCTGAGCACAACTAACCATGTGTCTCTCACCACCAGCCCAGTGTTGCCAGCCCGCCCTCTCAAAATGTTTCCATCAAAGATTGTATATTATATTTGAACAACAAGTTTGATTATCAAGGAAATAATGCATATATTATTGTCACATTAATACTGTGCAATATCATATTACATTCCTGCTAAATAATTATAATTTGAAACAGGACAAAAAATCCAACATATATATAAAAACCAACATTAGAGATCACGAGGCCTAGGCCTAGGCCTATCTGTGACCACACATCCTGCTTCCCTGGCCAGTTACCCTCTCACACCTCAGACTCTTAACTCTCTCATAATTACTCTCACTCTCTATCACTCTTACGCACTATTACTCACTCTTACTCTCAATCACTCTTATGCACTATTACTCACTCTTACTCTCAGTCATCCTTACTCACTCTTACTCTCAGTCATCCTTACTCACTCTCATACTCACTCTTACTCTCATACTCACTCTTACTCTCTTTCACTCTTACTCTCATACTCACTCTTACTCTCTGTCACTCTTACTCTGTCACTCTTACTCTCTGTCACTCTTACTCTCTGTCACTCTTACTCTCTGTCACTCTTACTCACTCTCAGTCACCCTTACCCATTCATACTCACTCTTACTCTCATACTCTTACTCTCAATCACTCTTACTCTCAATCACTCTTACTCCCAATCACTCCTACTCCCAATCACTCCTACTCTCAATCACTCTTACTCTCATTCTTACTCTTACTGTCACTCTTACTCCCAATCACTCTTACTCTCAATCACTCTTATTCTCATTCTTACTCTTACTCCCAATCACTCTTACTCCCAATCACTCTTACTCTCAATCACTCTTACTCTCATTCTTACTCTTACTCACTCTTACTCTCAATCACTCTTATTCTAATTCTTACTCTTACTCCCAATCACTCTTACTCCCAATCACTCTTACTCTCAATCACTCTTACTCTCAATCACTCTTACTCTCAATCACTCCTACTCTCACTCTTACTCTCAATCACTCTTACTCTCAATCACTCTTACTCTCACTAACTCTCAATCACTCTTACTCACTCTCATACTCACTCTTACTCTCATACTCTTACTCTCTGTCACTCTTACTCTCATACTCACTCTCACTCTCTGTCACTCTTACTCTCTGTCACTCTTACTCTCTGTCACTCTTACTCTCTGTCACTCTTACTCTCCGCCACTCTTACTCTCTGCCACTCTTACTCTGTCACTCTTACTCTCTGTCACTCTTACTCTCTATCACTCTTACTCACTCTCAGTCACCCTTAACCATTCATACTCACTCTTACTCTCATACTCTTACTCTCAATCACTCTTACTCTCAATCACTCTTACTCCCAATCACTCCTACTCCCAATCACTCCTACTCTCAATCACTCTTACTCTCATTCTTACTCTTACTCACTCTTACTCTCAATCACTCATATTCTCATTCTTACTCCTACTCTCACTCTTACTCCTACTCCCAATCACTCTTACTCCCAATCATTCTTACTCCCAATCACTCTTACTCCCAATCACTCTTACTCTCAATCACTCTTACTCTCAATCACTCTTACTCTCAATCACTCTTACTCTCACTCTTACTCTCAATCACTCTTACTCTCACTAACTCTCATTCTCAATCACTCTTACTCTAACTCTCAATCACTCTTACTCTCATACTCACCCTTACTCTCAATCACTTTTACTCTCACTCTGTCACCCTTACTCTCAATCACTCTGTCACTCTTACTCTCACTCACTCTTACTTTTACTCACTCTTACTCACACTTACACACTCTCACTCACCTTCAGTCACTCTTACCCACTCTCGCTCACTCTTACTCTAGTTAATAAGAACACGCCAATATAAGACAACAAAACGTTTTCAGATTCTTTCACACCACTTTCCAGCAACTTTTATAATTTATATAAATTATCTTTGGGAATAATGCATAAATTATATATTTAAACATGATATTAGTGTTTAGTGGAAAGCATAAGGAGTCAAATTGTGTTAAAAAGAGCGATTTTTAGAAAATTTGGAAAACTACTTTTTTCTGATCATATTATAACTAAATGGATTTTGAACGTTTCACTGAGCCAATAAATATCATTCACAATTTATTAATGAATTTAAAAAAAAAACATAAATTTTATATTTAAACATGTAAAAACTATTTGTAATACATTAGGAACAAAATAGTTGTAGAAAAACAATTTATTATAAAACCTTTGTTTTGGATTTTTTGATTAAAAGTTTCTCAGAGGCTCTCCTGCACCATTCTCATGCAAATCATTCCCACGCCTATGGGAAGAGATAGACGAACGTTTTCTAGATGATTTGTGTTTGCTGGGCATATCTCAGATTTTCGCATAATATTGCATTTTAAGCAAGTTTTCTTGCATTTTGTTCCATACTAAAAATCATCGAATTCAGCAATATTTTGACGTTTATCATCCCCTTTTCCTTAATGTGATTGTTACAGCCCTCTCGGGTCGCAACCGGGTTCTTTCTCTGATGTAAGTAGAGTTTGGGTATCCGGCCCCAAGCTAGTAGTGGCTTTCAAGGGATGTGATCCGTAACGCAAGTAAATTAAAGGGGAAGGGAGACAAAGGCAAAAACTTAATAATATAGTTGTCACCATCAATATAAATAATATTATCTTATCACACGGGGGAGGTATAAACACTATTATATACAATGTAGTCTTCTTCTGAAGACGCAGAGTGTTCCACGGTGCTTGACGATGCTTAGCTCTTGGTCCTCTTGTGGCCTCACGACGAATCCTTCGATTCTCTTGAGTCTACCCTGGCCACAGGCCAGTCACATCACAGTTCCACTGGGGGCACCGTCGCGGAGGCCGTCAACCACAAATCCAGCCTGTAGCTGGCAGGTTCCAATCAGCAACGCTGGTTAGGCCACTCCACGACTGATACTAGGGTAGCGAGCCCTAGGCAGGAGCCTCATGTGATCCCACAGATCACTCTCCTCACCACAACGCCCCAGTGGTTACGCGTCTCCACCAGTCAGCCCCGGGTACGACAATCCCTCAACTGCCACGTCACAGGCAGGCTAACACCACAGTGTTCATCCGGGGGGTGACTCACAGCTGCTGCAGCAAACACGTGGAGACTCTTCGACTGCCTTGGGTAGACTGATCCAACTTCCAATACAGCAGTCCCAGATCGACTCTGTAATCAGACACGTCATCAGTAATAGGGACACTCTAGGGCACCTCACTTACAGGCTTAGACACAAACGCCCACCTATCCACTCCATAGATGGCGTTGCTGTCTAAGCGTCACCTCACCAGAGGTCAGCAGCGGCTGTGTTATGAGCTGATCAGGACGGTAAACTAGCCCTTGTGGCCAGTATATCTCGTCCTCACTAGATGGCGTCGTCCATTTGGAGGGGGTTTTGGGAGCTGACCCACAGATGGCGCGGTCGTCACTGCTCCGTGCTCGGACGCTGGACTCGGGTCTGTAACACCTCCCCACCAAAAGGAATTTGGTTTGGAGTTCTATAAAGAGAAACACAAACCAAATTAGTACGGGGACACAACTCCAAATGGACTCACGTGCACTAAGAACTGGAGTGGCGAGGCTGTCTTGTCCACAGAACTGTCCTAAGGAGAAACCCTGGCACAAAGGAAACTTGAAGATGGAAGACAATGACCTGCCTGACGAAATTTTCCACGCCTCCACTGCGATGTCAAGCAGGGGCTTAATCTCACGTGTCCCGAGTAAGGATTGGTGTAGACACGACCTGGGGCGACTCGACACTTCCCTGTGTCGTGGCACCGATGATGGCTGGTCACAGACGGCATTTCTGGTACCGGTCCGGTAGTCCTTCAGGGAGACGGGAACCTGGAATACAGGGGTCTGATAATTTAGAGTGACAGCGACAGTGGGTAAGTCAATACTTACTGCTTCTTCGCCTACTAGGCCCACACCTAATTCCAACAGAGCTGCTTGTACACCGGAGATGGCATTCGCTCTGCCACCGTCAGGTCGACCAACGTTCCGTATAATGCTGCATCCAGGGTCAGCAATCACACAGGGGGTGTCAACCTATCGAAAACAGTCACCCATAATATCCCATCTCGTACCTCCTGTATCTACCATCACCTTCCAGGTCCCTCCTTTGACTGCAACACTCACAGTGCACGTCTCGAATCCCTGGGATCTCTTCACAATGTTCATGGGAGCCATCATCTGTCGGGTCGTCCACTGGTCCTTACTGAGTACACACACGAGAACAAAACAAAATACCGCTAAGAGACATGTGGCCAACTGAGGGATAAGCTTCCTGAGCCTGTAATGTCCATAACCGGCTATAACCATTAGCCTGGTTTGGACCGAAGAGGGCGCTAAAACCTTCACACATACCTCACATACCTCCGACGTCTGGGGAATCTCTGGCCGGTTCAATGAACATTGTACTTTGCCATACCGCAAGTACTCATCCGCCTTCACTCCAGACTCTTTAGTACCCGTGGGTGTTTGTACACAAGGCCTCTCTTCTCGCTCAGTCGCTTCTGCCACTGTAACCGTATGTTCTTCGTTGGAAGAAGGATCAGGAGACTCTGCTAGAACGTTCTCAATCTGTCGGGTAGAGGACAAATTATACATAGTATTTAACTCCGGGTCTGTCTGTACCTGGACATTACCACTGCCTGCTGTTACCTCAGACCTTGCTGTTCCGGCTGGCTCGTCCACAATCTTGGGATGATTGTTGCTCCAATCTCTCACCAAGTCGTTGGCTAGTACCAAGTCAATCCCAGCTATAGGGAGGGTATCGACTTCTGCCAACGCACATGTGCTGCTGAAGTAAGGTGAGTCGAGATGTACCGGCACTAAGGGGGCGATGTACTGCGTCCTAGGAAACCCAACCAGGACAACCTTTTGTCTCCCTTCCACACTCACTCCCTCGGGTAACGAGTTTCTCATGATCAGGGACTGGGCTGCTCCACTATCTCTGAGCACTACAACTGATATACCAGTATGATCACTCGTTACATACCCGCTTGACGCGTGAGGGGCGAACAAACTTGGTCCTTCCTGACTATTCGTAGACTGGCTTCCTGCTGGTGGTGTCACACAGCTCATCAACATCACCTCCCTACGTGGGCCGTTACCTCTTCTGCCTCAGCACATAGCAGCTACATGCCCTTTCTGCCCACAAGTCCAGCACACCATATTCCTCCTCGGACTCCGGTGTTTCGGACTGCTAGGACTCGTCCTTCGAGGGCTACATGGGGGCGTCTTCTTAGCGCTTTGTGGTACGGGGGTTTCCTCTTCGTCATGACGAGGTTTGTCAAACCGGCGTGGGTAATTCCTCATGACATACTTAGCAGAAGACCTATGCGTTAGGATGTACTCTTTAGCCATGGTGGCTGCCGCACTTAAGGTCTCCACCTGCTGCTCTTCTAAGTATGTCTTCAGGTCTCCAGACAAACAATCTTTGAAGTCCTCTAACAGTATGAGCTGCTCGAGGTCTTCTTTGGTCTCCACCTTCCGAGAGGCACACCATTCCTGGAAAAGTCGCTCCTTGATTGTGGCGAATTCGGTGAAAGTGTGCTCCGAGGTCTTCTTCAGGTTTCTAAACTTCTGTCTGTAAGCCTCAGGTACCAATTGGTACGCCATGAGCACGACCTTCTTCACCTTGTCGTAATCGCCAGAGTCATCAAGGGACAACGTGGAGTAGGCGACTTGGGCCTTCCCAGTCAAGACGGACTGTATCATGATGGCCCAATTCTCCTTTGGCCACTCCAAAGAGGCTGCGACTTTCTCGAAGGCTGCGAAGAACTTCGACACTTCCTTCTCATTGAATTTTGGGACCATTTTGATGTTCCTTACCGGATCGAAACCACTCGTTTTCATTCTTTATCTTCCACCACTTAATCGCAATACTTCTAGCTCATGTCGTCTCTCTTTTTCTTTTTCTTCCCTCGCTCGCTCTTCTCTTTCTCTTTCTCTTTCTAGTTCTAAACGCCTCATCTCCAATTCTTTATCTTTCATCTGCATATCTTTATCTTTTAATTCTCGTTCTAATTCTAATTTCTTCCATTCTATCTCACGATTTATTTCCAAGGCACGCATTTTGACTGTTAGCAAGCTAATATTCAGCTCACCTGCATTGCTGTCAATGTCACTGCCCTTATCTTCCTTTTCAGTGGAAGCTACTTCTTCACTTTCTTTTGTACCTTGTGCCTCACTTTCCTGTTTCTCATCAGCCTTCAAATGCCGGTGAACCTTGGACAAGATCTCCACACGGGAATCACTGGCACGTATCTTGATCTCCAGGTAGGCACTCACTAAACACTAGTACATTTCGTGAGAAAACATGAAGTAGTATCGAAATATTGCTAAAAACGAATATATTTACGTAAAATCACACTACATGAATAACGTGAAAAAAGTCACTATATTACCATATTTGAGGATTTTAACTTCAAATCATAGAGCGAGGTTTCGTATAATTTAGATCCAAAAAAAGACATATGACAATGTTGTTTCCAATACAAATGATAAAAATCAATGTGTTTTCATTAGAATTAACTAAAATATTCCTGTTTTTCCGTTTATATTACCGATGGAAGATGTACACGTAAAACCGCTCTAATCCGGCTGAAACGTCGATATATGCAATAAAACAGAACTTCTCCCCTTTTCAATAACTTACTCATTATTTTAACGAGAAACAAATAGTTGATTGAAAATCAAATGTTTAAGGTTAATTTCTAATCAATTATGTGTTTGCATCATTTTATCATATATTTAATGAATTAATACCAATAAACTGAAAACTTACAAAAACGTGGAAAAACCGCAAAATATTGGCTAATTCGATGATATTTTGTTCATATCACATAAAGGAAAAGAGGGTGATAACGTCAAAATATTGCTGAATTCGATGATTTTTAGTGCGGAAAAAATGCAAAAAAACTTGCTTAAAATGCAATATTATGCGAAAATCTGAGATTTGAAGGCCAAATCACATATCGTGATACTACATGAAATGGTATCGAAATATTGGTAAAAATGGATATATTTACGTAATATCAAACTACATGAAAAACGTGAAAAAAGTCATAATTATACCAAATTTGAGGATTTTGACTTCGAATCATAGAGCGACGTTTCGTATTTTTTGGACCCTAGAAAAGACGTATGTTGCTTCTAATACAAATGATAAAAATCAATGTGTTTTCATTAAAATTAACTAAAATGTTCCTGATTTTTGGTTTATATTACCGATGGAAGATGTACACGTAAAACCGTTCTAATCCGGCTGAAACGTCTATATATGCAACAAAAACAGAACTTCTCCCCTTTTCAATATCTTAATCAGTATTTTAACGAGAAACAAATAGATGATTGAAAATTAAGTATTTAAGGTTATATTCTGATCAATTATGTGTTTGCATCATTTTTATTGTATACTTAGTGAATTAATAACAATAAACTGAAAATTCACAAAAACATGGAAAAACGGCAAAAAATTGCCATATTCGATGATATTTTGTTTAAATCACATAAAGGAAAAGGGGATGACAAAGGTCAAAATATTGCTAAATTCGATGATTTTTAGTACAAAACAAAATGCAAGAAAACTTGCTTAAAAATGCAAAATTTGCGAAATTCTGAGATTTGAAGGCCAAATCACATATCGTGAGAAAACATGAAGTAGTATCGAAATATTGGTAAAACGAATATATTTACGTAAAATCACACTACATGAATAACGTGAAAAAAGTCACTATATTACCATATATGAGGATTTTAACTTCAAATCATAGACCGAGGTTTCGTATTATTTAGATCCATGAAAAGACATATGATAATGTTGTTTCCAATACAAATGATTAAAATCAATGTGTTTTCATTAGAATTAACTAAAATATTCCTGATTTTCCGTTTATATTACCGATGGAAGATGTACACGTAAAACCGCTCTAATCCGGCTGAAACGTCGATATATGCAATAAAACAGAACTTCTCCCCTTTTCAATATCTTACTCAGAATTTTAACGAGAAACAAATAGTTGATTGAAAATCAAGTGTTTAAGGTTAATTTCTAATCAATTATGTGTTTGCATCATTTTTATCATATATTTAATGAATTAATAACAATAAACTGAAAATTTACGAAAAACGTGGAAAAACCGCAAAATATTGCCTAATTCGATGATATTTTGTTTAAATCACATAAAGGAAAAGGGGATGATAATGGTCAAAATATTGCAAAAGTCGATGATTTTTAGTACGGAACAAAATGCAAGAAAACTTGCTTAAAATGCAAAATTATGCGAAAATCTGAGATTTGAAGGCCAAATCACATATCGTGATACTACATGAAATAGTATCGAAATATTGGTAAAAATTAATATATTTACGTAATATCAAACTACATAAAAAACGTGAAAAAAGTCATTATTATACCAAATTTGAGGATTTTGACTTCGAATCATAGAGCGACGTTTCGTATTTTTTAGACCCTAGAAAAGACGTATGTTGCTTCTAATACAAATGATAAAAATCAATGTGTTTTCATTAAAATTACCTAAAATGTTCCTGATTTTCGCTTTATATTACCGATGGAAGATGAACACGTAAAACCGTTCCCATCCGGCTGAAACGTCGATATATGCAATAAAACAGAACTTCTACCCTTTTCAATATCTTACTCTGAATTTTAACGAGAAACAAATAGATGATTGAAAATGAAGTATTTAAGGTTATTTTCTGATCAATTATGTGTTTGCATAATTTTTATCGTATATATAATGAATTAATAACAATAAATAAAAAAATCACAAAAACATGGAAAAACGGCAAAATATTGCCTAATTCGATGATATTTTGTTTAAATCACATAAAGGAAAAGGGGATGATAAAGGTCAAAATATTGCTAAATTCGATGATTTTTAGTACAAAACAAAATGCAAGAAAACTTGCTTAAAAATGCAAAATTTGCGAAATTCTGAGATTTGAAGGCCAAATCACATATCGTGAGAAAACATGAAGTAGTATCGAAATATTGGTAAAAACGAATATATTTACGTAAAATCACACTACATGAATATTGTGAAAAAAGTAACTATATTACCATATTTGAGGATTTTAACTTCAAATCATAGAGCGAGGTTTCGTATTATTTAGATCCATGAAAAGACATATGATAATGTTGTTTCTAATACAAATGATAAAAATCAATGTGTTTTCATTAGAATTAACTAAAATGTTCCTGATTTTCCGTTTATATTACCGATGGAAGATGTACACGTAAAACCGCTCTAATCCGGCTGAAACGTCGATATATGCAAAAAACAGAACTTCTCCCCTTTTCAATATCTTAATCAGTATTTTAAGAAGAAACAAATAGTTGATTGAAAATCAAGTGTTTAAGGTTAATTTCTAATTAATTATGTGTTTGCATGATTTTTATCGTATATTTAATGAATTAATAACAATAAACTGAAAATTTACAAAAACGTGGAAAAACCGCAATATATTGCCTAATTCGATGATATTTTGTTTAAATCACATAAAGGAAAAGGGGATGATAATGGTCAAAATATTGCAAAAGTCGATGATTTTTAGTACGGAACAAAATGCAAGAAAACTTGCTTAAAATGCAAAATTATGCGAAAATCTGAGATTTGAAGGCCAAATCACATATCTTGATACTACATGAAATAGTATCGAAATATTGGTAAAAAATAATATATTTACGTAATATCAAACTACATGAATAAAGTGAAAAAAGTCACTATATTACCATATTTGAGGATTTTAACTTCAAATCATCGAGCGAGGTTTCGTATTATTTAGATCCATGAAAAGACATATGATAATGTTGTTTCCAATACAAATGATAAAAATCAATGTATTTTCATTAGAATTAACAAAAATGTTCCTGATTTTCCGTTTATATTACCGATGGAAGATGTACACGTAAAACCGCTCTAATCCGGCTGAAACGCCGATATATGCAATAAAATAGAACTTCTCCCCTTTTCAATATCTTACTCAGTAGTTTAACGAGAAACAAATAGTTGATTGAAAATCAAGTGTTTAAGGTTAATTTCTAATCAATTATGTTTTTGCATGATATCGTATATTTAATGAATTAATAACAATAAACTGAAAATTCACAAAAACGTGGAAAAAACCGCAAAATATTGCCTAATTCGATGATATTTTGTTTATATCACATAAAGGAAAAGGGGGTGATAAACGTCAAAATATTGCTGAATTCGATGATTTTTAGTACGGAAAAAATGCAAAAAAACTTGCTTAAAATGCAAAATTATGAGAAAATCTGAGATTTGAAGGCCAAATCACATATCGTGATACTACATGAAATAGTTTCGAAATATTGGTAAAAATTAATATATTTACGTAATATCAAACTACATGAAAAACGTGAAAAAAGTCATTATTATACCAAATTTGAGGATTTTGACTTCGAATCATAGAGCGACGTTTCGTATTTTTTAGACCCTAGAAAAGACGTATGTTGCTTCTAATATAAATGATAAAAATCAATGTGTTTTCATTAAAATTACCTAAAATGTTCCTGATTTTCGGTTTATATTACCGATGGAAGATGAACACGTAAAACCGTTCCAATCCGGCTGAAACGTCGATATATGCAATAAAAACAGAACTTCTCCCCTTTTCAATATCTTACTCAGAATTTTAACGAGAAACAAATAGATGATTGAAAATGAAGTATTTAAGGTTATTTTCTGATCAATTATGTGTTTGCATAATTTTTATAGTATATATAATGAATTAATAACAATAAACAAAAAATTCACAAAAACATGGAAAAACAGCAAAATATTGCCTAATTCGATGATATTTTATTTAAATCACATAAACGAAAAGGGGATAATAAAGGTCAAAATATTGCTAAATTCGGTGATTTTTAGTACAAAACAAAATGCAAGAAAACTTGCTTAAAAATGCAAAATTTGCGAAATTCTGAGATTTGAAGGCCAAATCACATATCGTGAGAAAACATGAAGTAGTATCGAAATATTGGTAAAAACGAATATATTTACGTAAAATCACACTACATGAATATTGTGAAAAAAGTAACTATATTACCATATTTGAGGATTTTAACTTCAAATCATCGACCGAGGTTTCGTATTATTTAGATCCATGAAAAGACATATGATAATGTTGTTTCCAATACAAATGATTAAAATCAATGTGTTTTCATTAGAATTAACTAAAATGTTCCTGATTTTCCGTTTATATTACCGATGGAAGATGTACACGTAAAACCGGTCTAATCCGGCTGAAACGTCGATATATGCAATAAAACAGAACTTCTCCCCTTTTCAATATCTTACTCAGTATTTTAACGAGAAACAAATAGTTGATTGAAAATCAAGTGTTTAAGGTTAATTTCTAGTAAATTATGTGTTTGCATCATTTTTATCATATATTTAATGAATTAATAACAATAAACTGAAAATTTACAAAAACGTGGAAAAACCTCAAAATATTGCCTAATTCTATGATATTTTGTTTATATCACATAAAAAAGGGGGTGATAAACGTCAAAATATTGGTGAATTCGATGATTTTTTGTATGGAACAAAATGCAAAAAAACTTGCTTAATATGCAGTATTATGCGAAAATCTGAGATTTGAAGGTCATTTCACATATCGTGATACTACATGAAATAGTATCGAAATATTGGTAAAAATGAATATATTTACGTAATATGAAAAAACGTGAAAAAACGTGAAAAAAGTCATTATTATCCCAAATTTGAGGATTTTGACTTCGAATCATAGAGCGAAGTTTCGTATTTTTTAGACCCTATAAAAGACGTATGTTGCTTCTAATACATATGATAAAAATCAATGTGTTTTCATTAAAATTAAGTAAAATGTTCCGGATTTTCGGTTTATATTACCGATGGAAGATGTACACGTAAAACCGTTCCAATCTGGCTGAAACGTCGATATATGCAATAAAAACAGAACTTCTCCCCTTTTCAATATCTTACTCAGAATTTTAACGAGAAACAAAAAGATGATTGAAAATGAAGTATTTAAGGTTATTTTCTGATCAATTATGTGTTTGCATAATTTTTATAGTATATATAATGAATTAATAACAATAAACAAAAAATTCACAAAAACATGGAAAAACAGCAAAATATTTCCTAATTCGATGATATTTTATTTAAATCACATAAAGGAAAAGGGGATAATAAAGGTCAAAATATTGCTAAATTCGGTGATTTTTAGTACAAAACAAAATGCAAGAACACTTGCTTAAAAATGCAAAATTTGCGAAAATCTGAGATTTGAAAGCCAAATCACATATCGTGAGAAAACATGAAGTAGTATCGAAATGATGGTAAAAACGAATATATTTACGTAAAATCACACTACATAAATAAAGTGAAAAAAGTCACTATATTACCATATTTGAGGATTTTAACTTCAAATCATAGAGCGAGGTTTCGTATTATTTAGATCCATGAAAAGACATATGATAATGTTGTTTCCAATACAAATGATAAAAATCAATGTGTTTTCATTAGAATTAACTAAAATGTTCCTGATTTTCCGTTTATATTACCGATGGAAGATGTACACGTAAAACCGCTCCAATCCGGCTGAAACGTCGATATATGCAATAAAACAGAACTTCTCCCCTTATCAATATCTTACTCAGTATTTCAACGAGAAACAAATAGTTGATTAAAAATCAAGTGTTTAAGGTTAATTTCTAATCAATTATGTGTTTGCATCATTTTTATCGTATATTTAATGAATTAATAACAATAAACTGAAAATTCACAAAAACGTGGAAAAACCGCAAAATATTGCCTAATTCTATGATATTTTGTTTATATCACATAAAAAAGGGGGTGATAAACGTCAAAATATTGGTGTATTCGATGATTTTTTGTATGGAACAAAATGCAAAAAAGCTTGCTTAAAATGCAATATTATGCGAAAATCTGAGATTTGAAGGCCAAATCACATATCGTGATACTACATGAAATGGTATCGAAATATTGGTAAAAATGAATATATTTACGTAATATCAAACAACATGAAAAACGTGAAAAAAGTCATTATTATACCAAATTTGAGGATTTTGACTTCGAATCATAGAGCGACGTTTCGTATTTTTTAGACCCTAGAAATGACGTATGTTGCTTCTAATACAAATGATAAAAATCAATGTGTTTTCATTAAAATTAACTAAAATGTTCCTGATTTTCGGTTTATATTACCGATGGAAGATGTACACGTAAAACCGTTCTAATCCGGCTGAACCGTCGATATATGCAACAAAAACAGAACTTCTCCCCTTTTCAATATCTTACTCAGTATTTTAACGAGAAACAAATAGATGATTGAAAATGAAGTATTTAAGGTTATTTTCTGATCAATTATGTGTTTGCATCATTTTTATCGTATATTTAGTATATTAATAACAATAAACTGAAAATTCACAAAAACATGGAAAAACTGCAAAAAATTGCCTAATTCGATGATATTTTGTTAAAATCACATAAAGGAAAAGGGGATGATAAAGGTCAAAATATTGCTAAATTCGGTGATTTTTAGTACAAAACAAAATGCAAGAAAACTTGCTTAAAAATGCAAAATTTGCGAAATTCTGAGATTTGAAGGCCAAATCACATATCGTGAGAAAACATGAAGTAGTATCGTAATATTGGTAAAAACGAATATATATTTACGTAAAATCACACTACATGAATAAAGTGAAAAAAGTAACTATATTACCATATTTGAGGATTTTAACTTCAAATCATAGAGCGAGGTTTCGTATTATTTAGATCCATGAAAAGACATATGATAATGTTGTTTCCAATACAAATGATAAAAATCAATGTGTTTTCATTAGAATGAACTAAAATGTTCCTGATTTTCCGTTTATATTACGGATGGAAGATGTACATGTAAAACCGCTCTAATCCGGCTGAAACGTTGATATATGCAATAAAACAGAACTTCTCCCCTTTTCAATATCTTACTCAGTATTTTAAGAAGAAACAAATAGTTGATTGAAAATCAAGTGTTTAAGGTTAATTTCTAATTAATTATGTGTTTGCATGATTTTTATCGTATATATAATGAATTAATAACAATAAACTGATAATTCACAAAAACGTGGAAAAACCGCAAATTATTGCCTAATTCGATGATATTTTGTATATATCACATAAAGGAAAAGAGGGTGATAAACGTCAAAATATTGCTGAATTCGATAATTTTTAGTACTGAAAAAAATGCAAAAAAACTTGCTTAAAATGCAATATTATGCGAAAATCTGAGATTTGAAGGCCAAATCACATATCGTGATACTACATGAAATGGTATCGAAATATTGGTAAAAATGAATATATTTACGTAATATCAAACTACATGAAAACGTGAAAAAAGTCATTATTATACCAAATTTGAGGATTTTGACTTCCAATCATAGAGCGACGTTTCGTATTTTTTAGACCCTAGAAAAGACGTATGTTGCTTCTAATACAAATGATAAAAATCACTGTGTTTTCATTAATATTAACTAAAATGTTCCTGATTTTCGGTTTATATTACCGATAGAAGATGTACACGTAAAACCGTTCTAATCCGGCTGAAACGTCGATATATGCAATAAAAACAGAACTTCTCCCCTTTTCAATATCTTACTCAGTATTTTAACGAGAAACAAATAGTTGATTGAAAATGAAGTATGTAAGGTTATTTTCTGATCAATTATGTGTTTGCATCATTTTTATCGTATATTTAGTGAATTAATAACAATAAACTGAAAATTCACAAAAACATGGAAAAACTGCAAAAAATTGCCTAATTCGATGATATTTTGTTTAAATCACATAAAGGAAAAGGGGATGATAAAGGTCAAAATATTGCTAAATTCGATGATTTTTAGTACAAAACAAAATGCAAGAAAACTTGCTTAAAAATGCAAAATTTGCGAAATTCTGAGATTTGAAGGCCAAATCACATATCGTGAGAAAACATGAAGTAGTATCGAAATATTGGTAAAAACGAATATATTTACGTAAAATCACACTACATGAATATTGTGAAAAAAGTAACTATATTACCATATTTGAGGATTTTAACTTCAAATCATCGACCGAGGTTTCGTATTATTTAGATCCATGAAAAGACATATGATAATGTTGTTTCCAATACAAATGATTAAAATCAATGTGTTTTCATTAGAATTAACTAAAATGTTCCTGATTTTCCGTTTATATTACCGATGGAAGATGTACACGTAAAACCGGTCTAATCCGGCTGAAACGTCGATATATGCAATAAAACAGAACTTCTCCCCTTTTCAATATCTTACTCAGTATTTTAACGAGAAACAAATAGTTGATTGAAAATCAAGTGTTTAAGGTTAATTTCTAGTAAATTATGTGTTTGCATCATTTTTATCATATATTTAATGAATTAATAACAATAAACTGAAAATTTACAAAAACGTGGAAAAACCTCAAAATATTGCCTAATTCTATGATATTTTGTTTATATCACATAAAAAAGGGGGTGATAAACGTCAAAATATTGGTGAATTCGATGATTTTTTGTATGGAACAAAATGCAAAAAAACTTGCTTAATATGCAGTATTATGCGAAAATCTGAGATTTGAAGGTCATTTCACATATCGTGATACTACATGAAATAGTATCGAAATATTGGTAAAAATGAATATATTTACGTAATATGAAAAAACGTGAAAAAACGTGAAAAAAGTCATTATTATCCCAAATTTGAGGATTTTGACTTCGAATCATAGAGCGAAGTTTCGTATTTTTTAGACCCTATAAAAGACGTATGTTGCTTCTAATACATATGATAAAAATCAATGTGTTTTCATTAAAATTAAGTAAAATGTTCCGGATTTTCGGTTTATATTACCGATGGAAGATGTACACGTAAAACCGTTCCAATCTGGCTGAAACGTCGATATATGCAATAAAAACAGAACTTCTCCCCTTTTCAATATCTTACTCAGAATTTTAACGAGAAACAAAAAGATGATTGAAAATGAAGTATTTAAGGTTATTTTCTGATCAATTATGTGTTTGCATAATTTTTATAGTATATATAATGAATTAATAACAATAAACAAAAAATTCACAAAAACATGGAAAAACAGCAAAATATTTCCTAATTCGATGATATTTTATTTAAATCACATAAAGGAAAAGGGGATAATAAAGGTCAAAATATTGCTAAATTCGGTGATTTTTAGTACAAAACAAAATGCAAGAACACTTGCTTAAAAATGCAAAATTTGCGAAAATCTGAGATTTGAAAGCCAAATCACATATCGTGAGAAAACATGAAGTAGTATCGAAATGATGGTAAAAACGAATATATTTACGTAAAATCACACTACATAAATAAAGTGAAAAAAGTCACTATATTACCATATTTGAGGATTTTAACTTCAAATCATAGAGCGAGGTTTCGTATTATTTAGATCCATGAAAAGACATATGATAATGTTGTTTCCAATACAAATGATAAAAATCAATGTGTTTTCATTAGAATTAACTAAAATGTTCCTGATTTTCCGTTTATATTACCGATGGAAGATGTACACGTAAAACCGCTCCAATCCGGCTGAAACGTCGATATATGCAATAAAACAGAACTTCTCCCCTTATCAATATCTTACTCAGTATTTCAACGAGAAACAAATAGTTGATTAAAAATCAAGTGTTTAAGGTTAATTTCTAATCAATTATGTGTTTGCATCATTTTTATCGTATATTTAATGAATTAATAACAATAAACTGAAAATTCACAAAAACGTGGAAAAACCGCAAAATATTGCCTAATTCTATGATATTTTGTTTATATCACATAAAAAAGGGGGTGATAAACGTCAAAATATTGGTGTATTCGATGATTTTTTGTATGGAACAAAATGCAAAAAAGCTTGCTTAAAATGCAATATTATGCGAAAATCTGAGATTTGAAGGCCAAATCACATATCGTGATACTACATGAAATGGTATCGAAATATTGGTAAAAATGAATATATTTACGTAATATCAAACAACATGAAAAACGTGAAAAAAGTCATTATTATACCAAATTTGAGGATTTTGACTTCGAATCATAGAGCGACGTTTCGTATTTTTTAGACCCTAGAAATGACGTATGTTGCTTCTAATACAAATGATAAAAATCAATGTGTTTTCATTAAAATTAACTAAAATGTTCCTGATTTTCGGTTTATATTACCGATGGAAGATGTACACGTAAAACCGTTCTAATCCGGCTGAACCGTCGATATATGCAACAAAAACAGAACTTCTCCCCTTTTCAATATCTTACTCAGTATTTTAACGAGAAACAAATAGATGATTGAAAATGAAGTATTTAAGGTTATTTTCTGATCAATTATGTGTTTGCATCATTTTTATCGTATATTTAGTATATTAATAACAATAAACTGAAAATTCACAAAAACATGGAAAAACTGCAAAAAATTGCCTAATTCGATGATATTTTGTTAAAATCACATAAAGGAAAAGGGGATGATAAAGGTCAAAATATTGCTAAATTCGGTGATTTTTAGTACAAAACAAAATGCAAGAAAACTTGCTTAAAAATGCAAAATTTGCGAAATTCTGAGATTTGAAGGCCAAATCACATATCGTGAGAAAACATGAAGTAGTATCGTAATATTGGTAAAAACGAATATATATTTACGTAAAATCACACTACATGAATAAAGTGAAAAAAGTAACTATATTACCATATTTGAGGATTTTAACTTCAAATCATAGAGCGAGGTTTCGTATTATTTAGATCCATGAAAAGACATATGATAATGTTGTTTCCAATACAAATGATAAAAATCAATGTGTTTTCATTAGAATGAACTAAAATGTTCCTGATTTTCCGTTTATATTACGGATGGAAGATGTACATGTAAAACCGCTCTAATCCGGCTGAAACGTTGATATATGCAATAAAACAGAACTTCTCCCCTTTTCAATATCTTACTCAGTATTTTAAGAAGAAACAAATAGTTGATTGAAAATCAAGTGTTTAAGGTTAATTTCTAATTAATTATGTGTTTGCATGATTTTTATCGTATATATAATGAATTAATAACAATAAACTGATAATTCACAAAAACGTGGAAAAACCGCAAATTATTGCCTAATTCGATGATATTTTGTATATATCACATAAAGGAAAAGAGGGTGATAAACGTCAAAATATTGCTGAATTCGATAATTTTTAGTACTGAAAAAAATGCAAAAAAACTTGCTTAAAATGCAATATTATGCGAAAATCTGAGATTTGAAGGCCAAATCACATATCGTGATACTACATGAAATGGTATCGAAATATTGGTAAAAATGAATATATTTACGTAATATCAAACTACATGAAAACGTGAAAAAAGTCATTATTATACCAAATTTGAGGATTTTGACTTCCAATCATAGAGCGACGTTTCGTATTTTTTAGACCCTAGAAAAGACGTATGTTGCTTCTAATACAAATGATAAAAATCACTGTGTTTTCATTAATATTAACTAAAATGTTCCTGATTTTCGGTTTATATTACCGATAGAAGATGTACACGTAAAACCGTTCTAATCCGGCTGAAACGTCGATATATGCAATAAAAACAGAACTTCTCCCCTTTTCAATATCTTACTCAGTATTTTAACGAGAAACAAATAGTTGATTGAAAATGAAGTATGTAAGGTTATTTTCTGATCAATTATGTGTTTGCATCATTTTTATCGTATATTTAGTGAATTAATAACAATAAACTGAAAATTCACAAAAACATGGAAAAACTGCAAAAAATTGCCTAATTCGATGATATTTTGTTTAAATCACATAAAGGAAAAGGGGATGATAAAGGTCAAAATATTGCTAAATTCGATGATTTTTAGTACAAAACAAAATGCAAGAAAACTTGCTTAAAAATGCAAAATTTGCGAAATTCTGAGATTTGAAGGCCAAATCACATATCGTGAGAAAACATGAAGTAGTATCGAAATATTGGTAAAAACGAATATATTTACGAAAAATCACACTACATGAATAACGTGAAAAAAGTCACTATATTACCATATTTGAGGATTTTAACTTCAAATCATAGAGCGAGGTTTCGTATTATTTAGATCCAAGAAAAGACATATGATATTGTTGTTTCCAATACAAATGATAAAAATCAATGTGTTTACATTGGAATTAACTAAAATGTTCCTGATTTTCCGTTTATATTACCGATGGAAGATGTACACGTAAAACCGCTCTAATCCGGCTGAAACGTCGATATATGCAATAAAACAGAACTTCTCCCCTTTTCAATATCTTACTCAGTATTGTCACGTGGAGGTGGTCCGGTCGGGGCTCTGCTAAGACTCGGCTGCTAGGGGCTCAAAAGGCCCAAGTACTCAGCCCCTCCGACTCCCTGGATTCACCGGAGTCTCCTTGGTCACACAAGAGAGGACCAACAATGCCCACCTCCGCAGGTCTTTGCTTCCACCACAAAGGGGTGCCACTGATTCACCCTGGAAGCCCTTCAGTCAAACACGGGGAAACTGCTGTTAACAGTTCCGGCCTAGACCCGAGGGGGAGTGAAGGAAGATTCAGGCTTACCTTATAACCATAACCTCTCTGAGTCTTGCCTGCCAGACAAAAAAGGTTGCAGGAACTCCTTTCCCGCCTGTCTTCTCTATCTTCTTCTTAGCAAGGTCGCCAGCTGGGTTATTATATCTGCACCCCAGCAATGCTGTTCAGTGGGTGTATTATATATTGTTTGTAGCCAGAAGGTTGCTACTCCCATGGATCTGCTACTAGACTGTCGGCACAGGGTACTCTCCCAGGAAGGTCTGTGTGGCTTTACCTCTCTGTAGCCACTACGTTAATAGTTGCCACCATTCAGGCACCGATACTGATCGGATGGCTAAGGGTACACTTTTATGTAAGTCTGTGCTGTCTTTACCACCCTCCAGGCAATAAGAACTGCTATAGAGAACGTAGTGTTCCCTAGGTGGTACTATGATAACCTTCGTGTATGCTCATAGAGAAATATCATAAATGGAGGCACACTTAAACACAGTGATAAAATGTGTGAATTTACTGATGCAAATTACATGAACACACACACAATCACAAGTAATACATGAATATGGAAATATGGATACTAAGTCTGGAGATCGTCAGCCTCTTCTTCCCCGACCTCCAACACTCCTTCAACTGGGCAGGAAGACAGGAGTCCCACACTCTCACAGGAGGGCCTCTTCACCACGTCGGCGCCTCTTCTTCACTGTCCTGCCATCCATACACAAGGTCCCCTCTGACAGTCCTGGACACAAGCTGCCTTGCAGCCTATTCTACTATTAAAGTATTAAAGTCCTGCTGCCACATATATAAGTAACTATTGTGGCCTAACTAGCCTACTCACACAAGGGGTAATGGGAGGGAAAATGATCTACCTTACATTCCTGGCTCACGACGCCTGTCCCTCGATGGTGTGAGGTTCCCACTCTTCCTTGGGTCGATCCTTGACGATCCAGGACGTTCCACAGGTCCTCAGGTGTCGTGGAGCCTTCGCGTCGTCGCCGTTCCAATCCCTGAGATTCAGCTGCCCCAATCCTGGTTCATCGATGGGCGCTGAGCTAATCACTATTTTTCCCACACTCGCCCCTTCCACAAGGCGTTGCTCCTTGTCCTAGGCACGGTGTCGTCCTTCCAAGATTCTCAGTGGATGTGACCCTGTCACAGCTAGGCCTGCCCGCCGCACCTTCCAGACCTCACGTCCAGCGGCGCCGCCCCAGCGTCATCGCCGACTATTTTCCAAGTTTGGCACTTCTCTGCTCAATGAACTTGGTTCCTTATTTGCTTCCCAGAAGCGCAGGGTCTCCAATAACTTATGATGGGCTGCGATGGCTAGTTAATCCACTGAATAAGGCTTGTAGAGCCTTTAATCCTTGAGAGCAGACCGAGGTGCGTCCTGTCGCTTCCAAGGTCGGATCAACTCTGACGTTGGCGCCGCCCGGGGCACTCGGTGACGTCATGGCAGGCCCTGATTGGTCGCCCGCGACCTAAGTCGGCCAATCCGCGATCGGCTAATGTCCCTTCCAAAAGGTCATATCTGCCGTAGGGGATACTCTTTCATTTTATATCAGGGCGCCAATTTCTCCTTATTTACAACTTATAATGTAACTTCCTTTAACTGGCAGCCGGTCTGGTCGCCACATATGTCAATAGACTCCCTGAACCTCAGAGAATCAGTAGGGAGAGCTGATATGACTCTTTAAGCCGGCAAACGAAAGAAATAGGAGAGGGCACCGTAACAGTATTTTAACGAGAAACAAATAGTTGATTGAAAATCAAGTGTTTAAGGTTTATTTCTAATCAATTATGTGTTTGCATCATTTTTATCATATATTTAATGAATTAATAACAATAAATTGAAAATTTACAAAAACGTGGAAAAACCGCAAAATATTGCCTAATTAATTGATATTTTGTTTAAATCACATAAAGGAAAAGGGGATGATAAAGGTCAAAATATTGCAAAATTCGATGATTTTTAGTACAAACAAAATGCAAGAAAACTTGCTTAAAATGCAATATTATGCGAAAATCTGAGATTTGAAGGCCAAATCACATATCGTGATACTACATGAAATAGTTGTGACGCTGAACCCCCGGTTCATTCCGAACACAGCGATTACACAACACATAACACCTTGCCTCAGCAACCGTTACTAGCACCTATACTCCTACACACACCAGACCCTTGAGGCGTACCACTAGGTTTGTACTGGAACACAATGAATGAACATATGGAAGGTATTTAAAGGTCGTCGGGTTTTGTTATTTAATTACAAAGAATAGACTCTGACAAATAATAACAAATTAACATACTCTATTAGGTCCAGACACTTCCAATACCCATAGACCACTTGACCTCCGCGATCACCACCCACACGCGTAACTTCCGCCTAAGTCCCTAATACGGAATGATTACTACAACGCTCCACACCCGGTTAGTCTTACATTCAATACTCACATACTGCAGACTTAACTTGGTCACTAAGATCACAACAGGCTCTCGCATAGCTGTCTGCTACATTTCGCTGCTGCCACAAACGGAGACCTCGGAGGACTTGCCAGTTCAACTCCCACAACAAGACTGACTCCAGTCAGCCAAGGCCTCAAACATTTCACCCCGCCTCTCAAGGAACTATGGAACTCTCTGCATCACTCTCTTGAGCTTTTGCATCACTCTCTTGAGCCTCTGCATCACTCTCTTGAGCCTCTGCATCACTCTCTTGAGCCTTTGCATCCCTCTCCTAAGCCTCTGCATCACTCTCGTGAGTCTCTGCATCAGTCTCTTGAGCCTCTGCATCCCTCTCTTAAGCCTTTGCAACACTCTCTTCAGCCTTTCCAACACTCTCTTAAGCCTCTGCATCACTCTCTTGAGCCTCTGCATAATTCTTTTTAGCCTCTGCATCATTCTCTTGAGCCTCTGCATCTCTCTACTGAGCCTCTGCAACACTCACTTCAGCCTCTGCATCACTCTCTTAAGCCTCTGCATCACTCTCTTCGGCCTCTGCATCACTCTCGTAAGCCTCTGCTTCCCTCTCTTGATCCTTTGCATCACTCTCTTGAGCCTCTGCATCACTCTCTTGAGCCTCTACATCACTCTCTTGAGCTTCTGCATCACTTTCTTGAGCCTCTGTATCACTCGCCTAATCCTCTGCATCCCTCTCTTGATCCTCTGCATCACTCTCTTGAGCCTCTGCATCATTCTCTTGAGCCTCTGCATCCCTCTCCTAAGCCTCTACATCATTCTCTTGAGCCTCTGCATTACTCTCTTGAGCCTCTGCATCACTCTCTTAAGCCTCTGCATCTCTCTCTTCAGCCCCTGCATCACTCTCTTAAGCCTCTGCATCCCTCTCTGGAGCCTCAGCATCCCTCTCTTGAGCCTCTGCAGCACTCTCTTGAGCCTCTGCATCATTCACTTGAGCCTCTGCATCCCTCTCTTAAGCCTCTGCATCCCTCTCTTGAGCCTCTGCATTCCTCTCTTGGGCCTCTGCATCACTCTCAAGAGCCTCTGCATCCCTCTCTTGAGCCTCTGCATCGCTCTCTTGAGCCCCTGCATCCCTCTCTTGAGCCTCTGCATCCCTCTCTTGAACCTCTGTATCCCGCTCTTAACCCTCTGCATCACTCTCTTCAGCCTCTGCATCACTCTCTTAAGCCTCTGCATCCCCTTTATTAAGTCTCTGCATCACTCTCTTAAGCCTCTGCATCACTCTATTGAGCTTCTGCATCACTCTCTTGAGAGTCTACATCCCTCTCTTGAGCCGCTGCATCAGTCTCGTAAGCTTCTGCATCACTCTATTGAGTCTCTGCATAACGCTCTTGAGTCTCTGCATCACTCTTTGAGCCTCTGCATCACTCTCGTGAGCCTCTGTATCACTCTCTTCATCCTCTGCATCCCTCTCATGAGCATCTGCATCTCTCTCTTGGGCCCCTGCATCCCTCTCTCGAGCCTCTGCATCACTCTCTTGAGCCTCTGCATCACCCTTTTTAGTCTCTGCATCACTCTCTCGAGCCTCTGCATCACTCTCTTGATCCTCTGCATCACTCTCTTGTGCCTCGGCATCACTCTCTTAAGCCTCTGCATGACTCTGTTGTGCCTCTGCATCATTCTCTTTAACCTTTGCATCACTCTCGTAAGCCTCTGCTTCCCTCTCTTGATCCTCTGCATCACTCTCTTGAGCCTCTGCATTATTCTCTTAAGCCCATACATCATTCTCTTGAGCCTCTGCATCACTCTTTTGATCCTCTGCATCACTCTCCTGATCCTCTGCATCACTCTCTTGAGCCTCTGCTTCATTGTCTTGAGCCTCTGCATCACTCTCTTAAGCCTCTACATTATTCTCTTGAGCCTCTGCATCACTCTCTTGAACCTCTGCATCACTCTCTTTAGCCCCTGCATCCCTCTCCTAATCCTCTCATCACTCTCTTAAGCCTCTGCATCACTCTCGTAAGCCTCTGAATCACTCTCATGAGCCTCTGCATCCCTCTATTGAGCCTCTGCATCACTCTCTTCAGCCTCTGCATCCCTCTCTTGAGCCTCTGCATCATTCTCCTAGGCCTCTGCATCACTCTCTTGAGCCTCTGCATCATTCTCCTAGGCCTCTGCATCACTCTCTTGAGCCTCTGCATCATTCTCTTGAACCTCTTCATCCCTCTCTTGAGCCTCTGCATCACTCTCTTGAGCCTCTGCATCACTCACTTGAGCCTCTGCATCACTCTCTTGAGCCTCTGCATCACTCTCTTGAGCCTCTGCATCACTCTCTTGAGCCTCTGCATCTGTTGGATATTTCCAACACCGAATACAACATTGTTGTATTCTTATTACTTATTACTAACCATACTAAATATTGTAGTAAGTAAAATTAACAACTCGTAGAATTCTCATGTACTAATAATTCATCTGTGCATTAGGCTAGAATTCTCACGTCACCTGACGCCAGTATTGCGTCAGATTTCCTTACAGTAAACACATTATATCCAATTTGTGTGAGAATTAAATACGATTCTCCATAATTAAAGCATTCTGTATGATAACTGATTGCAGACGAATTGTCCTCTAACTAAAAGCCGAATAGAGCGTTAGAATCATAGCGTCTACCTCGCGATAGAGTTAACGTCATCAATGAATGCTATGGGGAGACATTATTTCCTCTCCCTTATATATTTACCATTCTTAAATAGTTAAATAATAATAGGTCGTTCCTCTAAATAATAAACCCGTCCAGTCTTTAAAGTTTCAAGCGCGAATGCGAGAAATATTAATGTTCGTGACAATAATTTGTGTTATGAACGTCGACTCGGCGTGGGTTGGAGGGACGCCATCCCCTTCAGTCGGTACGCGGACACGTGCAGAGCCGAAAGGAGGCAGAACTGTGCTTACCGTACTCATAAACGACGCCATTGCCCAGTAAATCGGGCAGGTGTTATTCATCCTCAGATGAAAGCCGCCACTGTGAGGCGTGAACGACCTTGCAGATAATATCTTCAACCAGTGCTGGTGTTAAATGAGGGACTCCTAGACTTGGTTCCTGACGACACGTGATCAGCCAGCTTGAAACGCATCAATCCAGGATAGGTTCACTGGAGCCTGGGATGCGAAATTACGGCAATCTTAATACTTATACAGTGCCCACAGCTAAGTACCCTTTATTTGATGCATCATTTACAGGTTTAATAATAGCGGGGTGATTGTTCGTCACGCAGCGGGATAACACCAAATAACAGGTGATTAGAATTCCATCTGTAGATATTAATAATCTTGAATATGAATTGAGTAGTTAAATCAATTGCTACTGGTAGTTATTTATCTTGCAGCTCGAGAGACGAATTCCTCATGCTGTCTTCTCCATGTTAACCGTACCATTCGTCAGTGTACCAGACTTGGAGATTAAGAGGACTTCCATGGTTATCTAAAGGAATCTACTACAAGCTAAGGCTTATTTCTCTTTATCCATTTCTTTGCAATTTGATATATTCAGAATGTTTGATGTTAATGTGTGATTTACTGTAACTCATTACTATGCTCATATTCATGTTCTTCTTTATATGAATGATATTATATTCAGCATTATTTATAGGATTAGATTATTATTAATTGAATTAGTGAACGAACCACACTGATTCCTGGACGTACTTACCTCCTGTAATAACCCCCCAATGTAGGTGTTTGAGGTTTGTTTCTTTAATAATACAGCCCATTAATTATTCTTATGATCATACTTTCTAGTCGTATCCATAGTCACTGGTCTTCTCTAGAAATTTATCTAATGATCTGAAATTCTCAGTTTCCCTCTTTACTGCAAAAGCGGGTGGTCCTTCGTAATTTAATTTACTACTTTAATTATTAATTAATCAGAATCAAGCCCAAATATCCCACATTATGGTCCTTATCGAACCGGATAGGCATTAAATTTATAATAAAAATATTAACCATTAATAACTAATCCTTGTGTGATAGAAGCTAGACTAACTATTTAATTAATTGTGTCAACTAACAGTGTAACACACCAGTTAGCCTAGATCACACTAACAGCTACCTTATACATAGCTTTAGTGGGTCATAGCCAATGTCCCACAACACTTAGACCTACACTTCATACAGAAGTAGAATCTTTAGGTCACCAAGAGCAACAGCTCATAACCTTCTTGAGGTTATCTTGAGATGATTTCGGGGCTTTTAGTGTCCCCGCGGCCCGGTCCTCGACCATGCCTCCACCCCCAGGAAGCAGCCCGTGACAGCTGACTAACTCCCAGGTACCTATTTACTGCTAGGTAACAGGGGCATTCAGTGTGAAAGAAACTTTGCCCATTTGTTTCTGCCTCGTGCGGGAATCGAACCCGCGCCACAGAATTACGAGTCCTGCACGCTATCCACCAGGCTACGAGGCCCTGCAGACCTTATATTAATCACTAACACCAATTAAGTGTTAACCATTTAGGCTATACCAATGTTTCAATATGGCTGTCAGCAGACTGTCCATTATAGCCTGAATCCATGTTATAATTACTGATTCACTCAAGTCAGTGGATCATTAACATTTAGGGATCCAGTATACTAATATAAATTACTGATCTCATACTAGTTAATCATTACTAACCCTGATAATATTTTATTCCACAATTAGGAGTACATTCAGGAGTTAAGTAATATTTACGGCAGTAGAATACTTGCCAAACACAATTAATTCCTTTGTGTTCATTTAATTTCTTATATACATAATTACACAAGTAATTATGTATATAAGAAATAATATAATATAATAATATAATCATAATATAATCATAATATAATCATATACCTGCACCATAATATAATCTTTGCCAACCTTCAGTAGGTAGCAATTTAGGCTGTGATTGTGTTGAATTTGGCACAAGCACAGACTAAATATAGTTGTAGTTTCTCAAGTAGAAATTCTCACGACTAGGCTTGAACTAGGTAGTGACATATATTACTCTTTTGTGCTGACCCTATCAAGGGTGGGATTAACCATTTATTGTGTAATTATTTTATTGCATATTTCTATGTATGTCTTTGAGTGTTACTGTAAGTCCACTACCCATCCGAAGCTGATTTAGAAGAGCTAAGCTGAGGAACACCTGTAGTGAGACCAAGGTACCACTCAAATCTTAGTTGCTTATTATTAGGTAGGTAGCTAACCTCTAAATGAGGTAAATTACAACCAGCCTCAAGAAATATCAGGCTGTCAATACTTATACCTGCTCTACATCAAGGAGCAGACACCATAGCTATACCACTAGCTACATAAGCCCTATCAGGCTGTCAATACTTATACCTGCTCTACATCAAGAAGCAGACTATAGCTATACCACTAGCTACATAAGCCCTATCAGGCTGTCAATACTTATACCTGCTCTACATCAAGGAGCAGACAACATAGCTATACCACTAGCTACATAAGCCCTATCAGGCTCAATTTACCACAAGAATGAATCCTTTAGAAAGGAACGCAAGATTCTTGACAGCTCTTCAAGGTCCTTTAGGAAAACTGCTTATGAAATGTCATTTCTGTGTCGAAACTGACCCAGGTGACGTCAATAGACTAGCAAGTTCCATAAGGATCGCCACCCAAAAATATGACTATATCAAGACTGTAATCGAGTCCCACAGGAATTTACTCCAAGCCGGTCATACTGTCTCAGACCACTTACGTCTAACAGAATCTGATCCCGATAACTATGAACATTCTGTTCAAACCAGTTTAGACCGATATAAGGAGGTGCTTGCGAAGCAAGATATTCCCGAGTGGGTGGATCAGATCATTAATAGACCTGTATCCAGGTTAACACTCAGCTCAGATGAAATACTTGAGCTAAATCAAGACGAGGAGAATCCTCTAATCAATACTGATCACTATACAGGATCAACAACTGAAGTTCAACCTTCATTTTCTAACCTCTCATCTAATGCCGCTTCATGTGGTGATTTGTTTACAGAGTCTGATCAAATTTCAGACCACTCTTCTCAATGTTCCCTGGATTCTATAAGTTCAATACATGAGGCTACTGAATTAACTAGCTTATCACCAGAACCCAGAGAAACAAGTGAAGCTGCAGATGAAACAAGTGAAGCTGCAATGATCAGTGAATCTGAACCAGAAAATCATAAAGCTAATGCTGCAGCAGCAGTCGAAGCTGTAATCAAAGCTGAGACTAAGCAAGAAGCCTTAAGCAACACAAGTAATGGTCACAATTGCTCACAACAGCCTTCTAAAGTAAGTGCTAACAATGAGAAGACTATTATAAACCTTGTGCACCAATTATTAAATTTATCTTCACCAGAGCAATCAGTTGACTCTTTACAAACTTTTAGTTTTCAGCTTGAGTCACTAATAAATTCTTTCAGTAAAGTGGTGGATCACCCAACTACTGAGTGGATGACTAAAATTATCATCCAGAGAAAATTGTCTGGTGACACACTTAATAAATTATATGTATGCCAGAATGGTAATACCCTGTCAATGCAGGATATATTTACAGGTTTCCGTAATATGAGCAATCATACAGCAGACCAAGCAATTAATGCTAAATCTGAATGCACCAAAACTGTACCTACATCAGTTTCCTTACCTGAAACTTCTAAAGTGACACTGTCACTAGGTAACCAAGGTGCTAATAATCAATGTAACCAAAATCAGTCAAATACTGATTTATCAGTGAGGCCTAAGAGTCCCACAGGTGCTCCTAAGAGACCTAATAATCCAAAGAGCACTGCTAATAATTCCACAGGTGCTCCTAAGAGACCTAATAGTCCAAAGAGCACCCCCAATGACTCCACAGGTGCTCCTAAGAGACCTAATAGTCCAAAGAGCACTCCCAAGAGCCTATTAATGGTTTCCCAGAGTACACCAAGTACTCACAAGAGAATAAATAACAAGCAAATGCAAACAGCAAACCCATCACAACCTGCAAATACTGTTTTACCTAAACCGGTAACCCCTAAACGATCTGTAGGATGGGGAATGTGCTTGTTTTGCAATCAAAAACATTCTCTGTACAAATGTACTAATTATCCTAATAGAGACACAAGAGTCAGACGACTCAAACAGTTACACAAATGTACTAGGTGTCTCAAACCACATAATGTTAACAGCTGTGACACCCCACTGAACACCTGCAATAGGTGTAGAAGGGGCAAGCATCATGCTGCACTGTGCAAATTAGTTAGGACTAATTATGTCAATCCTAGAATAGGACGTAGAGAATCTACACCAGTAGAGTGCTGCAAGGTGCGAGATGTGTACAGCGTAACTTCACAAGCATCTCAAGTGGATGCTGCCTTACCTACTGCCCAACTTCAAGTGAAGAACAGAGGAGCCAAGATCACCATACGTGGACTATTTGATCAAGGTTCCCAGAGAACTTTCATTACACAAAGAGCAGCAGAGGCACTTAATTTACAACCAATAGGACAGGTAAAATTAAACTTGTCAGGGTTCATGATAAATCGAGGAACCCATGAATACTCAGTAGTTCAACCACTTGTACGACTAGGTAGTCATGCCAAGGCTGTCCAAGCCATTGTTGTAGATCAAATACCTTTAGACTTAAACATTAAGGGTCTGGGGTACACAGCCCACTTCCTGCAGAAACGTGAAATTAATTTGGCTGACAACAAATTAATGTCTGACCGCCTTAACAATGTAGATGTACTAGTAGGAGCCGACTACTATTACCAGTTCATAACTGGACATGTTAAACGATTGGGAATGAATATGCTCCAATCTGCAGGAGGCTACTTACTTACTGGTAAAGTTCTGAATGTGAACAAGCCTAAACCTGCCAACAATAATAAATTAGTCAGCAGTAAATTAATTCTCCAACAACAAGCAAAAAGGAGAAACACAGCTGAGTAATAAACTCAGATTGAATGTGGTGCAATTGATACTCGCCGAGATGTTTCATAGCTCTCAGTGATAACCAATGGTCCGTACTCAAACAAGTACAAGTCACAGCGACCAAGCCATTGAATTCACTGCAGACCTAGAAATATTCTCGACAAGTAGTAATTGACCACACTCAGTCTTCCTAGTTAAATTGTAATGTTTGGCTAGAGAATCTAGTACTCCCTAGGAATTAATAATGTTAGGCTAGAGAATCTGGCACTCAATGCCACTGGCATTTCCTGAATTTAATTACAAATTCACTAGGGCCACTGGTCCACTATACTTGCGCTTAAAGGTTTGCCAAGAAAACCTTCTTAATACCATGTTTTCTGCACTAAGAGTTAGTGATAAATACTTGCATTAATTGTTTGAGTTGTTTTTCTTTCGTTTCTGCTTATTTAGTGTAGGAGCGCAGCACGAACAAACTTGCAAACTTACTAATATGTAAGCGAATTTACAGAGAACTAATATGTTTAATGCATTATCGTTAAACATTAGCATTGTTAATTAACATGCTTCCTGAGCTTAATATAGCTCACCCTAGAATTAACGTAATAATGAGTGCTTGTTCACCATGCGTACGAGCTTAATATTGCTCGCCATGATAATTGAATGACAAAACTCCACCTCGTTAATTCGAGTTCACTGAACTCACCCTGTTAACTGTTAACGAGCTCACTGCAGCTCACCCCGTTAGCACTGCTAACGAGCTCACTGTAGCTCACCCTGTCAACACTGTTGACGAGTTCACTGAACTCACCCTGTTAACTGTTAACGAGCTCACTGTAGCTCACCCTGTCAACGCTGTTGACGAGTTCACTGAACTCACCCTGTTAACTGTTAACGAGCTCACTGTAGCTCACCCTGTTAGCACTGCTAACGAGCTCAATGTAGCTCACCCTGTCAACACTGTTGACGAGTTCACTGCAACTCACCCTGTTAGCACTGCTAACGAGCTCACTGCAGCTCACCCTGTCAACACTGTTGACGAGTTCACTGCAACTCACCCTGTTAGCACTGCTAACGAGCTCAATGTAGCTCACCCTGTCAACACTGTTGACGAGTTCACTGTAACTCACCCTGTCAGCACTGCTGACTAGCTCACTGTAGCTCACCATGTTCACGAGTTCAATATAACTCGACCTGTTGATGAGCTCAATACTGCTCACCATGTTAATTTGTGTACATTTTTGCTCACATTTAGCTTAGTCCCTTACTTAGGTAGGTTAGAAATTCAAACCATTTATTTAAGTAGGTTTAGGGACTTTAGTTAGTGTCAACTGAGTACTAGCCTAATCTGTACTCACCATTAATTGCAGTTGACTATACTTATAGAGACTGATTTAATAAACTCAAATTCATGTAAAGGTGATTTCGTATTAACAAGTTTACAGTGTCAAGCCTATGAGCTGCCATTTAATTAGCTCATAAGTCAGAATGACTAGGCTACTAATCTCACTGTCGACTCAGAATTTTCCTTGATTTTGATGAATAAACTTTTCAGTTCTCTACTTTCTATTATTTTAGCTAGTTAGCAAATTAGTTGTACCATCAGTCAGCATGACTACTGCACGGCAGTGCACATTTAATTCAATTTCCTCATTTGAATTTGAAGTGATCGTGATGCTGCGTGATGTTATTGTCTAGTAACTCAATAGTTACAAGTCACAGCGACCCTAGACAGTCACCTTACTGTAGTGTCATAGTCTCCTTGATCTTAAATGACTAATAACACTTTACTGTATAATCATACAATAGTGTTATCAGTTCTTAGGAACTTATTCTGAGTTTACCTACGATTCAGCAGCTACGTAATACACCATTACATGTCACTGCGACCCTAGTTGTTGAGTTTATTGTGAGCTTTAGAGCGTTCCTGATTACCGATAACTTAATCATTTGATGTTTCAATATTTCATGCATGTTTCCACTAAGGGAAACTGCAAGCCTATTACAACTCTGAAGAAGAGTAATTTCCTTCACATCTCACTTAGAAAACTGTGATGATACCACGATGTGATATCACGTAACGAAACATTACACGGCACTATGACCCAGGATATCGCATCACCGTAGATTCTGTTAGTTTAAATTGGGAGAGTTGAATTCTATAAATATTGTGTAGGCTACAAACCACATGTTTCATTTGACATGTAAATAGCAAGACTCAAGTTCTTCTAAGTCCTTGATAAATCCGGGACGTTCGTTATGTGTGTACTAACATACTAACATATTAACATACTAATGTATTAATCTTAATATCACTTCGGGATAGGTCAGTACAACACAGTACACTGCGACCCTAAGATCCTCCCCCCGGAGTTATGTTGGATATTTCCAACACCGAATACAACATTGTTGTATTCTTATTACTTATTACTAACCATACTAAATATTGTAGTAAGTAAAATTAACAACTCGTAGAATTCTCATGTACTAATAATTCATCTGTGCATTAGGCTAGAATTCTCACGTCACCTGACGCCAGTATTGCGTCAGATTTCCTTACAGTAAACACATTATATCCAATTTGTGTGAGAATTAAATACGATTCTCCATAATTAAAGCATTCTGTATGATAACTGATTGCAGACGAATTGTCCTCTAACTAAAAGCCGAATAGAGCGTTAGAATCATAGCGTCTACCTCGCGATAGAGTTAACGTCATCAATGAATGCTATGGGGAGACATTAATTCCTCTCCCTTATATATTTAATATTCTTAAATAGTTAAATAATAATAGGTCGTTCCTCTAAATAATAAACCCGTCCAGTCTTTAAAGTTTCAAGCGCGAATGCGAGAAATATTAATGTTCGTGACAATAATTTGTGTTATGAACGTCG
The DNA here is from genome assembly GCF_040958095.1 of Procambarus clarkii. NCBI lineage: Eukaryota > Metazoa > Arthropoda > Malacostraca > Decapoda > Cambaridae > Procambarus > Procambarus clarkii. The sequence goes on along the minus strand of NC_091180.1, from coordinate 2,669,049 downwards.
ACTCGGCGTGGGTTGGAGGGACGCCATCCCCTTCAGTCGGTACGCGGACACGTGCAGAGCCGAAAGGAGGCAGAACTGTGCTTACCGTACTCATAAACGACGCCATTGCCCAGTAAATCGGGCAGGTGTTATTCATCCTCAGATGAAAGCCGCCACTGTGAGGCGTGAACGACCTTGCAGATAATATCTTCAACTAGTGCTGGTGTTAAATGAGGGACCCCTAGACTTGGTTCCTGACGACACGTGATCAGCCAGCTTGAAACGCATCAATCCAGGATAGGTTCACCGGAGCCTGGGATGCGAAATTACGGCAATCTTAATACTTATACAGTGCCCACAGCTAAGTACCCTTTATTTGATGCATCATTTACAGGTTTAATAATAGCGGGGTGATTGTTCGTCACGCAGCGGGATAACACCTAATAACAGGTGATTAGAATTCCATCTGTAGATATTAATAATCTTGAATATGAATTGAGTAGTTAAATCAATTGCTACTGGTAGTTATTTATCTTGCAGCTCGAGAGACGAATTCCTCATGCTGTCTTCTCCATGTTAACCGTACCATTCGTCAGTGTACCAGACTTGGAGATTAAGAGGACTTCCATGGTTATCTAAAGGAATCTACTACAAGCTAAGGCTTATTTCTTTTTATCCATTTCTTTGCAATTTGATATATTCAGAATGTTTGAAGTTAATGTGTGATTTACTGTAACTCATTACTATGCTCATATTCATGTTCTTCTTTATATGAATGATATTATATTCAGCATTATTTATAGGATTAGATTATTATTAATTGAATTAGTGAACGAACCACACTGATTCCTGGACGTACTTACCTCCAGTAATAACCCCCCAATGTAGGTGTTTGAGGTTTGTTTCTTTAATAATACAGCCCATTAATTATTCTTATGATCATACTTTCTAGTCATATCCATAGTCACTGGTCTTCTCTAGAAATTTATCTAATGATCTGAAATTCTCAGTTTCCCTCTTTACTTCAAAAGCGGGTGGTCCTTCGTAATTTAATTTACTACTTTAATTATTAATTAATCAGAATCAAGCCCAAATATCCCACAGCATCCATCTCTTAAGCCTCTGCATCACTCTCTTGAGCCTCTGCATCATTCTCTTGAGCCTCTGCATCACTTTCTTGAGCCTCTGCATCATTCTCTTGATCCTCTGCATCACTCTTGTAACCCTCTGCATCACTCTCTTGAGCCTCTGCATAACTTTTTTTAGCCTCTGAATCACTCTCTTGAGCCTCTGCATCTCTCTCTTAAGCCTCTGCATCACTCTCTTCGACCTCTGCATCACTCTCTTAAGCCTCTGCATCACTCTCTTCGGCCTCTGCATCACTCTCTTCCCAGCAAACAATTTTAGGTTGCCACAACATATCTGGAAAGTATTTGAAAGTATTGGAAACGTTTGTTTTATCGTATCAGATACGATATTGTGTGTGGACTTAAATAGGTTTCCAAAACTTATAACCAAGACATATGTATCTAACACTAATTTGAGATGTTGTGGCAACTTTACACTCCTAACATGAGTCATTCATAATCCATTCATACACCAATATGAATCTCTTATGAAAGGTTTGAGCCAATAATCTGAACCATTTTCACATCTTTGTGTTTAAAGTTAAGTTTCTTGAAATTAAATTATATTTTATATTATATTATTTTTATTATATTTTATATTATATTATTATTTTCAATTTAAATATTAAAACCAATTTAAGGGTAAAAAAAATCTAATAATTTATATTTCTTTTATTATTTACTAACAATTATAATTATTTACTAACGGAGAGAGGGGAGGCTGGACGGCGGAGAGTGGCGGACAGTGGCGGCGGTGGCGGATAGTGGCGGCGGGCGGACAGTGGCGGCGGCGGGCGGACAGTGGCGGCGGCGGGCGGACAGTGGCGGCGGGCGGACAGTGGCGGCGGTGGCGGATAGTGGCGGCGGGCGGACAGTGGCGGCGGTGGCGGATGGTGGCGGCGGGCGGGCGGACAGTGGCGGCGGGCGGGCGGACAGTGGCGGCGGGCGGACAGTGGCGGCTGTGGCGGATAGTGGCGGCGGGCGGACCGTGGCGGCTTTGGCGGCGGTGGTGGACAGTGGCGGCGGGCGGACAGTGGCGGCGGCGGGCGGACAGTGGCGGCGGCGGGCGGACAGTGGCGGCGGTGGGCGGACAGTGGTGGCGGCGGGCGGACAGTGGTGGCGGCGGGCGGACAGTGGCGGCGGTGGGCGGACAGTGGTGGCGGCGGGCGGACAGTGGAGGCGGCGGGCGGACAGTGGTGGCGGCGGGCGGACAGTGGTGGCGGCGGGCGGACAGTGGTGGCGGCGGGCGGACAGTGGTGGCGGTGGCAGACAGTGGGGGCGGTGGCAGACAGTGGTGGTGGTGGCGGACAGTGGTGGCGGTGGCGGATAGTGGCAGCGGGCGGACAGTGGCGGCGGTGGCGGATAGTGGCGGCGGGCGGACAGTGGCGTCGGGCATACAGTGGCGGCGGGCGGACAGTGGCGGCGGAGGCGGATAGTGGCGGCGGGCGGACAGGGTTGGCGGCGGGCGGACAGTGGCGGCAGTGGCGGATAGTGGTGGCGGGCGGACAGTGGCGGCGGGCAGACAGTGGCGGCGGGCGGACAGTGGCGGATAGTGGCGGCGGCGGGCGGACAGTGGAGGCGGCGGGCGGACAGTGGAGGCGGCGGGCGGACAGTGGAGGCGGCGGGCGGACAGTGGTGGCGGCGGGCGGACAGTGGTGGCGGCGGGCGGACAGTGGTGGCGGCGGGCGGACAGTGGTGGCGGCGGGCGGACAGTGGTGGCGGCGGGCGGACAGTGGTGGCGGCGGGCGGACAGTGGTGGCGGTGGCGGACAGTGGCGGCGGTGGCGGACAGTGACGGCGGTGGCGGACAGTGGCGGCGGTGGCGGACAGTGGCGGCGGTGGCGGACAGTGGCGGCGGTGGCGGACACTGGCGGCTGTGTCTGGCGGTGGTGGCGGGCGGTGGCGGGTGGCGGCGTCTGTGATGAGTGGTGGCGGCTGGCGGTGGTGGGTGGTGGCGGCGGCGGTGGTGGGTGGTGGTGGCGGGCGGTGGCGGGTGGCGGCGTCTGTGATGAGTGGTGGCGGCTGGCGGTGGTGGGTGGTGGCGGCGGCGGTGGTGGGTGGTGGTGGCGGCGGCGGCTGGTGGTGGAGGGTGGTGGCGGCGGCGGCTGGTGGTGGTGGGTGGTGGTGGCGGCGGTGGTGGTGGGTGGTGGTGGCGGCGGCGGCTGGTGGTGGTGGGTGGTGGTGGCGGCGGTGGTGGTGAGTGGTGGTGGCGGCGGCGGCTGGTGGTGGTGGCGGCGGGTGGTGGGTGGCGGCGGCGGCTGGTGGTGGTGGGTGGTGGGTGGTGGCGGCTGTGGTGGGTGGTGGCGGGCGGTGGCGGGCGGTGGGTGGTGGCGGGCGGTGGCGGGCGGTGGGTGGTGGCGGGCGGTGGCGGGCGGTGGCGGGCGGTGGCGGGCGGCGGCGGCTGTGGTGGGTGGTGACGATCGGCGGTGGGGGGGGCTGGTGGCGGCTGGCGGTGGCGGCTTGCGGTGGCGACTGTGGCAACGGGCGGTGACGGCTGATAGCGGGCGGTGGTGGCGGCTGGTGGCAGGTGGTGGTGGCGGTGGTGGCGGTGGTGGCGGCTGGTGGTGGTGGCAGCTGGTGGCGGTGATGGCGGCTGGTGGTGGTGGCAGCTGGTGGCGGTGATGGCGGCTGGTGGTGGTGGTGGTGGCGGCTGGTGGTGGTGGCAGCTGCTGGTGGTGGTGGTGGTGGTGATGGCGGCTGGTGGCGGGCGGTGGCGGCTTGTGGCGGCTGGTGGTGGCGGCGGTGGTGGGTGGTGGTGGTGGGTGGTGGTGGCGGCTGTGGTGGGTGGTGGCGGTGGTGTCGGCGGCGGCTGTGGTGGGTGGTGGCGGCGGCGGCGGTGATGGGTCGTGGCGGCGGCGGTGGTGGTGGTGGCGGTGATGGGTGGTGGCGGCGGTGGTGGTGGCGGCGGCGGCTGGTGGTGGTGGGTGGTGGTGGTGGGTGGTGGCGGCGGGTGGCGGTGGTGGGTGGCGGTGGCTGGTGGCGGCTGGTGGTGGGAGGTGGCGGCGGGTGGTTAGTGGCGGTGGTGGGTGGCGGTGTTTGGTGGCGGGTGGCGGCTGGTGGTGGGTGGCGGCTGGTGGTGGGTGGTGGCGGGTGGCGGCTGGTGGTGGGTGGCGGGTGGCGGCGGGTGGTGGGTGGTGGCGGCGGGTGGTGAGTGGCGGTGGAGGGTGGCGGCGGCTGGTGGTGGGTGGTGGCGGGTGGCGGCTGGTGGTGGGTGGTGGCGGGTGGCGGCTGGTGGTGGGTGGCGGGTGGCGGCTGGTGGTGGGTGGCGGGTGGCGGCGGGTGGCGGCTGGTGGTGGGTGGTGGCAGGTGGCGGCTGGTGGTGGCTGGTGGCGGGTGGCGGCTGGTGGTGGGTGGTAGCGGCGGGTGGTGAGTGGCGGTGGTGGGTGGCGGTGGCTGGTGGCGGGTGGTGGCGGGTGGCGGCTGGTGGTGGGTGGTGGCGGGTGGCGGCTGGTGGTGGGTGGCGGGTGGTGGCGGGTGGTGGGTGGTGGCGGCGGGTGGTGAGTGGCGGTGGAGGGTGGCGGCGGCTGGTGGTGGGTGGTGGCGGGTGGCGGCTGGTGGTGGGTGGTGGCGGGTGGCGGCTGGTGGTGGGTGGTGGCGGGTGGCGGCTGGTGGCGGGTGGCGGCTGGTGGTGGCGGCTGGTGGTGGTGGCAGCTGGTGGCGGTGATGGCGGCTGGTGGTGGTGGCAGCTGGTGGCGGTGATGGCGGCTGGTGGTGGTGGTGGTGGCGGCTGGTGGTGGTGGCAGCTGCTGGTGGTGGTGGTGGTGGTGGTGATGGCGGCTGGTGGCGGGCGGTGGCGGCTTGTGGCGGCTGGTGGTGGCGGCGGTGGTGGGTGGTGGTGGTGGGTGGTGGTGGCGGCTGTGGTGGGTGGTGGCGGTGGTGTCGGCGGCGGCTGTGGTGGGTGGTGGCGGCGGCGGCGGGGATGGGTGGTGGCGGCGGCGGTGGTGGTGGTGATGGGTGGTGGCGGCGGTGGTGGTGGCGGCGGCGGCGGCTGGTGGTGGTGGTGGGTGGTGGTGGTGGGTGGTGGCGGCGGGTGGCGGTGGTGGGTGGCGGTGGTGGGTGGCGGTGGCTGGTGGCGGCTGGTGGTGGGAGGTGGCGGCGGGTGGTTAGTGGCGGTGGTGGGTGGCGGTGTTTGGTGGCGGGTGGCGGCGGGTGGCGGCTGGTGGTGGGTGGTGGCGGGTGGCGGCTGGTGGTGGGTGGTGGCGGGTGGCGGCGGGTGGCGGCTGGTGGTGGCAGGTGGCGGCTGGTGGTGGCTGGTGGCGGGTGGCGGCTGGTGGTGGGTGGTAGCGGCGGGTGGTGAGTGGCGGTGGTGGGTGGCGGTGGCTGGTGGCGGGTGGTGGCGGGTGGCGGCTGGTGGTGGGTGGCGGGTGGCGGCGGGTGGTGGGTGGTGGCGGCGGGTGGTGAGTGGCGGTGGAGGGTGGCGGCGGCTGGTGGTGGGTGGTGGCGGGTGGCGGCTGGTGGTGGGTGGTGGCGGGTGGCGGCTGGTGGTGGGTGGTGGCGGGTGGCGGCTGGTTTCGGGTGGCGGCTGGTGGTGGGTGGCGGTGGGTGGCGGCGGGTGGCGGCTGGTGGTGGGTGGCGGCGGGTGGCGGCGGGTGGCTGGTGGTGCGTGGTGGCGGGTGGCGGCTGGTGGTGGGTGGCGGCTGGTGGTGGGTGGTGGCGGGTGGCGGCTGGTGGTGGGTGGCGGGTGGCGGCGGGTGGTGGGTGGCGGTGGGTGGCGGCTGGTGGCGGGTGGCGGCTGGTGGTGGCGGGTGGCGGCTGGTGGTGGGTGGTGGCGGGTGGCGGCTGGTGGTGGGTGGCGGCTGGTGGTGGGTGGTGGCGGGTGGCGGCTGGTGGTGGGTGGCGGGTGGCGGCTGGTGGTGGGCGGCGGGTGGCGGCTGGTGGCGGCCAGCTGGGACACACCCTTCACCACTGAAGGTCTGAGTACAACTAACCATATGTCTCTCTCACCACCACCAGCCTAGTGTTGCCAGCTCGCGCTCTCAAAATGTTTCCTTCAAAGATTGTATATTATCTTTGAACAACAAGTTTGATTATGAAGGAAATAATGCATATATTATTGTCACATTAATACTGTGCAATATCTTATTACATTCCTGCTAAATAATTATAATTTGAAACAGGACAAAAAATCCAACATATATATAAAAACCAACATTAGAGATCACGAGGCCTAGGCCTCGCCTGTGACCACACATCCTGCCTCCCTGGCCTGCTACACTCACACACCTCACACTCTTAACTCTCTCATAATCACTCTCACTCTCTTACTCTGTCACTCTTACTCTCTGTCACTCTTACTCTCTGTCACTCTTACTCTCTGTCACTCTTACTCTCTGTCACTCTTACTCTGTCACTCTTACTCTGTCACTCTTACACTGTCACTCTTACTCTCTGTCACTCTTACTCTCTGTCACTCTTACTCTCTGTCACTCTTACTCTCTGTCACTCTTACTCTCTGTCACTCTTACTCTCTGTCACTCTTACTCTCTGTCACTCTTACTCTGTCATCTTACTCACTCTCAGTCATCCTTACCCATTCATACTCACTCTCTCACTCTTACTCTCATACTCTTACTCTCAATTACTCTTACTCTCAATCACTCTTACTCCCAATCACTCCTACTCCCAATCACTCCTACTCCCAATCACTCCTACTCTCATTCTTACTCTTACTCCCAATCACTCTTACTCTCAATCACTCTTATTCTCATTCTTACTCTTACTCTCACTCTTACTCTTACTCCCATTCACTCTTACTCCCAATCACTCTTACTCTCAATCACTCTTACTCTCAATCACTCTTACTCTCAATCACTCTTATTCTCATTCTTACTCCTACTCCCAATCACTCTTACTCCCAATCACTCTTACTCTCAATCACTCTTACTCCCAATCACTCTTACTCTCAATCACTCTTACTCTCAATCACTCTTACTCTCAATCACTCTTACTCTCATTCTTACTCTTACTCACTCTTACTCTCAATCACTCTTATTCTCATTCTTACTCCTACTCCCAATCACTCTTACTCCCAATCACTCTTACTCTCAATCACTCTTACTCCCAATCATTCTTACTCTCAATCACTCTTACTCTCAATCACTTTTACTCTCAATCACTCTTACTCTCAATCACTCTTACTCTCACTAACTCTCAATCACTCTTACTCTCAATCACTCTTATGCACTATTACTCACTCTTTCTCTCAGTCATCCTAACTCACTCTCATACTCACTCTTACTCTGTCACTCTTACTCTCTGTCACTCTTACTCTCTGTCACTCTTACTCTGTCACTCTTACTCTGTCACTCTTACTCTGTCACTCTTACTCTCTGTCACTCTTACTCTCTGTCACTCTTACTCTCTATCACTCTTACTCTCTATCACTCTTACTGTCATTCTTACTCTGTCACTCTTACTCACTCTCAGTCACCCTTACCCATTCATACTCACTCTCACTCTTACTCTCATACTCTTACTCTCAATTACTCTTACTCTCAATCACTCTTACTCCCAATCACTCCTACTCCCATTCACTCCTACTCTCAATCACTCCTACTCTCATTCTTACTCTTACTCTTACTACCAATCTGTTACGGCCCTCTCGGGACGCAACGGGGTTCTCACTCTGATGTTGTTAGAGGAAGATATATGTATCCGTTCCCAAGCCAGTAGTGGCTATCAAGGGATGAGATCCGTGACGCAAGTAACTTAAAAGGGAGTAGGGAAAGAAAGTTAAGAACTTAATATTATATAATGTTCACCATCACCGTTTATATATATATAATAAAAGAGTACACAAGGGGAAGGGGTATTAACACTTTACAAGGGGATCGTGCACAATCTAGTCTTCTGCTGAAGACTCTTGATCAAGAAGCTAGGTGCTGAGTCCGCGGTGCTTTCTTCGTGGCCTCAAGACGTGTCCTCTGAGAACGCCGAGCCTACCCTGGCCACAGGTCAGCCACAACACAGGTCCACTGGGGGCACCGTCGTGGAGGCCGTCAACCACACGTCCAGCAGGTCTGCTGGCAGGTACTGAGCCACCAAGGCTGGTACGGCCACTCCACGAACGATAAAAGGGGTACGCCCTAGACAGGAGTCTCGTGTGATATCACCAATCACCCTCCTGTCCTCAATACCCCAGTGGATTATCGTCTCCAACCGTCGGTCCCGGGTAAACCCTTTCACTGCCACTCCACTGGCAGGCTTAACACACCACAGTGTTCTTCCGGGGGGACGACGTCACAACAGCTGCAGCAAACTTCACAGTATGGAGACTGGCTGCCTCGGGTAGACTCACTCCACCTTCAACACAGTGGTCCCAGGTCGGCTCTGTAAGCAGACACGTCATTAATAACCGGGACACTAATACTCCTCACTCACGGTGGCGGGCGCAAACACCTGACGTATCCAGTCCATAGATGGCGCTGTCGTCGGAGCACCACCTCCCCAGAGGTCAGGAGCGGCGGTGTTGAGCGCTGAACCAGACTGGAAACTGGTCCTCGAGGCCAGTACACGCTGTCCTCACTAGGTGTCGTCGTCCGTTTGGCGGGGGTTTCGGGAGCTGACCCACAGATGGCGTGTTTGTCACTGCTCCAGGCTCAGACGCTGGATCCGGGTTCGTAACACCTCCCCACCAAAAAGAATTTGGTTTGGGGTTCTATAAAAAACACAAACCAAATTAGCAGGGCGACACAACTCCAAATGGACTTACTTATACTATGAACTGGAGAGATGAGGCTGTCTTGTCCACAGAACTTTTCTACTGAGAAACCCTGGCACAAAGGGAGCTTGAACATGGCAGACGATGACCTGCCTGACGTAATCTTCCACGTCTCCACTGCGATGTCAAGCAGGGGCGTCATCTCACATCTCTCGAGTACGGATTGGTTTCGACACGATCTGGGGTGACTCGACACTTTCCTATGTCGTGGCACGATGGCTGACCACAGACGGCATTTCTGGTGCCGGTCCTATGGTCCTTCAGGGAGACAGGAACCTGGAATACAGGGGTCTGATAATTCAGAGTGATCACGACAGTGGATAAGTCAATACTTACAGCATACCCTACTAGGTTCACACCTAGTCCCATCAGGGCTGCTTGTACGTTGCAGATGGTATTCACTCTGCCACCGTCAGGTCGACCAACGTTCCGCATAACGCTGTGTTGAGGCTCAGCTGTCACGCGGGGGGTGTCAACCTGTCGGAAACAGTCACTCATATTATCACATGTCGTACCTCCTGTATCATCTATTACCTCCCAGGTCCCTTCAACTGCAACCCTTGCAGTACAAATCTCCAATCCCTGGGACCTCGTCACGATGTTCATGGGAGCCATCATTCGTCGGGTCGTCCACCGGTCCTCACCGAGAGCACAAACGAGAACACATACGAGAATCAAACAAAATACTGCTAGGAAACATTTGGTCATCTGAGGGATAAGCTTCCTGAACTTGTCATGTCCATAGCCAGCAACATCCACAAGCTTGGCTTGGACCGAAGAGGGCACTAGACCTTTTGAACACACCCCACATACCTCTGACGTCTGGGGAATCTCTGGCTGGTTCACTACTTGCTGTAACTTGCCATACCGCAAGCACACATCCGCCTTCGCTCCAGACTCGTTGGTATCCGTGGGTGCCTGCACACTAGGCCTCTCTTCTTGCTCAGGTACCTCTGCCTTCTTAACTTCATGTTCCTCGTCGAGAGAATCAGGAGACACTGCTAGAATATCGTCGATCTGCGGGTGAGAGGACAAATTAAATATGTTTACATCCGGGTCTGTCTTTACCTGGACATTACCATTGCCTGTAAACGCCTCAGACTTTGATGTTCTGGCAGACTCGTCCGCTACCTTGGGAAGATTGATGCTCCAATCTGTCACCAAGTCGTTGGCTAGTACCACGTCAATCCCAGCCACAGGGAGGGTATCGACTACTGCCAACTCACTTGTGCCGCTGAAATAAGGCGAGTCAAGATGTACTGGCACTAAGGGGGCGATATACTGCGTTCTCGGAAACCCAACCAGGACAACCTGTCGTCTCCCGTCCACACTTACTCCCTCGGGTAACGAGCTCTTCACGATCAGGGACTGGGCTGCTCCACTATCTCTGAGCACTACAATTGATCTACCAGTATGATCACTCGTTACATACCCGGTTGAAGTGTGAGGGACCAACAAACTTGGTCCTTCCTGCGTCGTCGTAGACTGGTTTCCTACTGGTGGTGTAACACAGCTCATCATCATCACCTCCCTACGTGCGCTGCCACCTCTTCTGCCTCGGCACCTAGCAGCTATATGCCCCTTCTGCCCACAAGTCCAGCACACCATGTTCCTCCTCGGACTACGGTGTTTCGGACTACTAGGACTTGTTCTTCGAGGGCTACTTGGGGGAGTCTTCTTAACACTTTGTGGGACGGGTCTTTCTTCTTCTTCGTCGTGAGGTCTGTCAAACCGGCGCTGGTAATGCCTTGGGACGTACTTAGCAGACGGCCTATGAGTCAGGATGTACTCTTCAGCCATGGTGGCTGCTGCACTCAAGGTCTCTACCTGCTGTTCCTCTAAGTACGTCTTCAGGTCTACAGACAAACAATCCTTGAAGTCCTCGAGCAGAATCAGCTGTTCAAGGTCTTCCCTGGTCTCCACCTTCCGAGAGGCACACCATTCCTGGAAAAGTCGCTCCTTGATGGTGGCGAATTCGGTGAAAGTGTGCTCTGAGGTCTTCTTCAGGTTTCTGAACTTTTGCCTATATGCCTCAGGTACCAATTGGTACGCCATGAGCACCACTTTCTTCACCATATCGTAATTGCCGGAGTCGTCAAGGGATAACGTAGAGTAGGCGATTTGGGCCTTCCCAGTCAAGACTGACTGTATCATGATGGCCCAATTCTCCCTTGGCCACTCCAAAGAGGCAGCGACTTTCTCGAAGGCTGCGAAGAACTTCGAAACTTCTCTCTCGTTGAATTTGGGTACCATTTTGATATTCCTTACCGGATCGAAACCGCTTACTCCAGTTTGTCTCTGTCCAGCGCCTAGTCGTAATACTTCCAGTTCATGTTGTCTCTGTCTTTCTTTTTCTTCTCTTTCTCGTTCTTCTCTCTCTCTTTCTCGTTCTTCTCTCTCTCTTTCTCGTTCTAATTCTAAACGCCTCATCGCCAATTCCTTTTCTTTCATCTCCATTTCTTTATCTTTTAATTCTCGTTCTACTTCTAACTTCTTCCACTCTATCTCACGATTGATCTCTAGGGCACGCATCTTGACTGTTAGGAAGCTGATATTAAGCTCGCCTGCATCACTGTCAATGTCACTGCCCTTATCTTCCTTTTCTGTGGAAGCTATTTCCTCACCTTCCCTTGTACTAGGAGTCTCGCCTTCCTGTTTCTCTTCTGCCTTCAGGTGCCGGTGAACCTTGGACAAGATCTCCACACGAGAATCACTGGCACGGATCTTGATCTCCAGGTAGGCGCTCACTAGTACAAGTTCCGGTTTGCTCAGATACTTTAATCTGGCAAGACAGTCCACTCTATTCAGAAAAGCCTGAACATCGTCCAGATCATCGATGGTAGCTTTTTCTGCCATTGTCACAGATGGAACACTCAACTAGCACTTAACACACCGAGCACTGTTCTACGCCAATATTGCACCAAACACTGCACTTGCCAATATTGCACGTAATCACTCCGGGCACCGCACTACCCAATATTGCACTGAGTCCAAGCGAACACTTCGCTCTACAATATTGCACTAAATCACTGAGCACCGCACTAGTCAATATTGCACTTAATCGCTTAATCACAGCGAGCACCACACTACACAATATCGCACTTAGTCACTGAGCACCGCACAGGACGTATAACGTCACAATCGTCACACAGGGGGAATTATATACAGGGATTACGCCACTTCACCACCCCTGTAAAACATACTTAACAAGGGGACGGATCCCGCTGGGGATGCCAATTATGTTACGGCCCTCTCGGGACGCAACGGGGTTCTCACTCTGATGTTGTTAGAGGAAGATATATGTATCCGTTCCCAAGCCAGTAGTGGCTATCAAGGGATGAGATCCGTGACGCAAGTAACTTAAAAGGGAGTAGGGAAAGAAAGTTAAGAACTTAATATTATATAATGTTCACCATCACCGTTTATATATATATAATAAAAGAGTACACAAGGGGAAGGGGTATTAACACTTTACAAGGGGATCGTGCACAATCTAGTCTTCTGCTGAAGACTCTTGATCAAGAAGCTAGGTGCTGAGTCCGCGGTGCTTTCTTCGTGGCCTCAAGACGTGTCCTCTGAGAACGCCGAGCCTACCCTGGCCACAGGTCAGCCACAACACAGGTCCACTGGGGGCACCGTCGTGGAGGCCGTCAACCACACGTCCAGCAGGTCTGCTGGCAGGTACTGAGCCACCAAGGCTGGTACGGCCACTCCACGAACGATAAAAGGGGTACGCCCTAGACAGGAGTCTCGTGTGATATCACCAATCACCCTCCTGTCCTCAATACCCCAGTGGATTATCGTCTCCAACCGTCGGTCCCGGGTAAACCCTTTCACTGCCACTCCACTGGCAGGCTTAACACACCACAGTGTTCTTCCGGGGGGACGACGTCACAACAGCTGCAGCAAACTTCACAGTATGGAGACTGGCTGCCTCGGGTAGACTCACTCCACCTTCAACACAGTGGTCCCAGGTCGGCTCTGTAAGCAGACACGTCATTAATAACCGGGACACTAATACTCCTCACTCACGGTGGCGGGCGCAAACACCTGACGTATCCAGTCCATAGATGGCGCTGTCGTCGGAGCACCACCTCCCCAGAGGTCAGGAGCGGCGGTGTTGAGCGCTGAACCAGACTGGAAACTGGTCCTCGAGGCCAGTACACGCTGTCCTCACTAGGTGTCGTCGTCCGTTTGGCGGGGGTTTCGGGAGCTGACCCACAGATGGCGTGTTTGTCACTGCTCCAGGCTCAGACGCTGGATCCGGGTTCGTAACACAATCACTCTTACTTTCAATCACTCTTATTCTCATTCTTACTCTTACTCCCAATCACTCTTACTCCCAATCACTCTTACTCTCAATCACTCTTACTCTCAATCACTCTTACTCTCATTCTTACTCTTACTCACTCTTACTCTCAATCACTCTTATTCTCATTCTTACTCTTACTCTCACTCTTACTCCCAATCACTCTTACTCCCAATCACTCTTACTCTCAATCACTCTTACTCTCAATCACTCTTACTCTCATTCTTACTCTTACTCACTCTTACTCTCAATCACTCTTACTCTCACTCTTACTCCCAATCACTCTTACTCCCAATCACTCTTACTCCCAATCACTCTTACTCTCAATCACTCTTACTCCCAATCACTCTTACTCTCAATCACTCTTACTCTCAATCACTCTTACTCTCAATCACTCTTACTCTCAATCACTCTTACTCTCACTAACTCTCAATCACTCTTACTCTCACTCTAACTCTCAATCACTCTTACTCTCATACTCACCCTTACTCTCAATCACTTTACTCTCACTCTTACTCATTCTGTCACCCTTACTCTCACTCTTACTCACTCTGTCACTCTTACTCACTCTCAGTCACTCTTACTTATACTCACTCTTACTCACACTTACACACTCTCTGGCACTCTCACTCACCTTCAGTCACTCTTACTCACTCTTACCCACTCTCGCTCACTCTTACTCACTCTAGTTAATAAGAACACGCCAATATAAGACAACAAAACGTTTTCAGATTCTTTCTCACCACTTTCCAGCAACTTTTATAATTTATATAAATTATCTTAGGGAATAATACATAAATTATATATTTAAACATGATATTAGTGTTTAGTGGAATGCATAAGGAGTCAAATTGTGTTAAAAAGAGCGATTATTAGAAAATTTGGAAAACTACTTTTTTTTGTTCATATTATAACTAAATGGATTTTAAAGGTTTCACTCAGCCAATATATATCATTCACAATTTATTAATGAATTTTACAAAAAAACACCATAAATTTTATATTTAAACATGTAAAAACTATTTGTTTTACATTTGGAAGAAAATAATTGTAGAAAAACAATTTATAATTATACCTTTGTGTTTGGATTTTTTGAGTAAAAGTTTCTCAAAGGCTCTCCTGCACCATTCTCAATGCAAATCATTCCCACACCTATGGGAAGAGATAGGCGAACGTTGTGTAGATGATTTGTGTTTGCTGGGTTAAGCCTCTGCTTCCCTCTCTTGATCCTTTGCATCACTCTCTTGAGAATCTGCATCACTCTCTGGAGCCTCTACATCACTCTCTTGAGCTTCTGCATCACTCTCTTAAGCCTCTGCATCACTCTCTTCCGCCTCTGCATCACTCTCCTAAGCCTCTGCATCCCTCTCTTGATCCTCTGCATCACTCTCGTAAGCCTCTGCATCTCTCTCTTGAGCCCAACATCCCTCTCATGAGCCTCTGAATGCCTCTCTTGAGCCTCTGCATCACTCTCTTGAGCCTCTGCATCACTCTCTTCATCATCTGCATCCCTCTCATGAGCATCTGCATCACTCTCTTGGGCCCCTGCATCCCTCTCTTCAACCTCTGCATCACTCTCTTGAGCCTCTGCATCACCCTTTTTAGTCTCTGCATCACTCTCTCGAGCCTCTGCATCACTCTCTAGAGCCTCTGCATCATTCTCTTCAAAATCTGCATCACTCTCGTAAGCCTCTGCTTCCCTCTCTTGATCCTCCGCATCACTCTCTTGACCCTCTGCATTACTCTCTTAAGCCCATACATCATTCTCTTGACCCTCTGCATCACTCTCGTAAGCCTCTGCATCACTCTCTTGAGCCTCTGCATAACTCTCTTGAGCCTCTGCAACACTCTCTTCAGCCTCTGCATCACTCTCTTAAGCCTCTGAATCCCTCTCTTGAGCCTCTGAATCCCTCTTTTGAGCCTCTGCATCACTCTCTCGAGCCTCTGCATCACTCTCTTGATCGTCTGCATCATTGTCTTGAACCTCTGCATCACTCTCTTAATCCTCTGCATCACTCTCATGAACCTCTACATCCCTCTCTTGAAATCGTGCATCCCTCTCATGAGCCTCTGCATCCCTCTCTTGAGCCTTTGCATCACTCTCTTAAGACTCTGCATCCCCTCTCATGAGCCTCTGCATCACTCTCTTGTGCCACTGCAGCCCTCACTTGAGCCTCTGCATCCCTCTCTTGAGCCTCTGCATCCCTCTCTTGAGTCTCTGCATCCCTCTCTTGAGCCTCTGTATTCCTCTCTTAAGCCTCTGCATCATTTTCTTAAGCCTCTGCATCACTCTCGTAAGTCTCTGAATCACTCTCATGAGCACCTTCATCCCTCTCTTGAACCTCTGCATCACTCTCTTGAGCCTTTGCATCACTTTCTTAGGAATATGCATCCCCCTCTTGAGCCTCTGCATCCCCCTCTTGAACTCCTGCATCCCTCTCATGAGCCTCTGCATCCCTCTCTTGAGCCCTTGCATCACTCTATTAAGACTCTGCATCCCTCTCTTGAGCCCCTGCATCCCTCTCTTAAGCCTCTGCATCACTCTCTTAAGCCTCTGTATCACTCTCGTAAGCCTCTGAATCACTCTCATGAGCCTCTGCATACCTCTATTGAGCCTCTGCATCACTCTCTTGAGCCTCTGCATCACTCTCTTGAGCCTCTGCATACCTCTCTTGAGCCTCTGCACCATTCTCCTAGGCCTCTGCATCACTCTCGTGAGCCTCTGCATCCCGCTCTGGAGCCTCAGCATCCTTCTCTTGAGCCTCTGCAGCACTCTCTTGAGCCTCTGCATCATTCTCTTGAGCCTCTGCATCATTCTCTTGAGCCTCTGCATCCCTCTCTTAAGCATCTGCATCCCTCTCTTGAGCCTCTGCATCCCTCTCTTGAGCCCCTGCATCCCTCTCTTGAGCCTCTGCATCCCTCTCTTGAACCTCTGTATCCCGCTCTTAACCCTCTGCATCACTCTCTTCAGCCTCTGCATCACTCTCTTCAGCCTCTGCATCACTCTCTTAAGCCTCTGCATCTCCTTTATTAAGTCTCTGCATCACTCTCTTAAGCCTCTGCATCACGACATTGAGTCTCTGCATAACACTCTTGAGTCTCTGCATCACTCTTTGAGCCTCTGCATCTCTCGTGAGCCTCTGAATCCCTCTCTTGAGCCTCTGCATCACTCTCTTGAGCCTCTGCATCACCCTTTTTAGTCTCTGCATCACTCTCTCGAGCCTCTGCATCACTCTCTTGATCCTCTGCATCACTCTCTTGTTCCTCGGCATCACTCTCTTAAGCCTCTGCATGATTCTGTAGCGCCTCTGCATCATTCTCTTTAACCTTTGCATCACTCTTGTAAGACTCTGCTTCCCTCTCTTGATCCTCTACATCACTCTCTTGAGCCTCTGCATTATTCTCTTAAGCCCATACATCATTCTGTTGAGCCTCTGCATCACTCTCTTGATCCTCTGCATCACTCTCCTGATCCTCTGCATCACTCTCTTGAGCCTCTGCATCATTCTCTCGAGCCTCTGCATCACTCTCTTAAGCCTCTGCATCTCTCTCTTCAGCCTCTGCATCACTCTCTTTAGCCCCTGCATCCCTCTCTTAATCCTCTCATCACTCTCTTAAGCCTCTGCATCACTCTCGTAAGCCTCTGAATCACTCTCTTGAGCCTCTGCATCCCTCTATTGAGCCTCTGCATCACTCTCTTCAGCCTCGGCATCCCTCTCTTGAGCCTCTGCATCATTCTCCTAGGCCTCTGCATCACTCTCTTGAGCCTCTGCATCACTCTCTTGAGCCTCTACATCCCACTCTTGAGCCTCTGCATCACTCTCTTGAGCCTCGTCATCTCTCTCTTAAGCCTCTGCATCACTCTCTTGAGCCTCTGCATCACTCTCTTGAGCCTCTGCATCATTCTCCTAGGCCTCTGCATCACTCTCTTGAGCCTCTGCATCACTCTCTTGAACCTCTTCATCCCTCTCTTGAGCCTCTGCATCACTCTCTTGAGCCTCTGCATCACTCACTTGAGCCTCTGCATCACTCTCTTGAGCCTCTGCATCACTCTCTTGAGACTCTACATCCATCTCTTAAGCCTCTGCATCACTCTCTTGAGCCTCTGCATCATTCTCTTGAGCCTCTGCATCACTTTCTTGAGCCTCTGCATCATTCTCTTGATCCTCTGCATCACTCTCGTAAGCCTCTGCATCACTCTCTTGAGCCTCTGCATAACTTTTTTTAGCCTCTGCATCACTCTCTTGAGCCTCTGCATCTCTCTCTTAAGCCTCTGCATCACTCTCTTCGGCCTCTGCATCACTCTCTTAAGCCTCTGCATCACTCTCTTCGGCCTCTGCATCACTCTCGTATGCCTCTGCTTCCCTCTCCTGATCCTTTGCATCACTCTCTTGAGCCTCTGCATCACTCTCTTGAGCCTCTACATCACTCTCTTGAGCTTCTGCATCACTCTCTTAAGCCTCTGCATCACTCTCTTCCGCCTCTGCATCACTCTCCTAAGCCTCTGCATCCCTCTCTTGATCCTCTGCATCGCTCTCGTAAGCCTCTGCATCACTCTCTTGAGCACTACATCCCTCTCATGAGCCTCTGAATCCCTCTCTTGAGCCTCTGCATCACTCTCTTGAGCCTCTGCATCACTCTCTTCTTCCTCTGCATCCCTCTCATGAGCATCTGCATCACTCTCTTGGGCCCCTGCATCCCTCTCTTCAACCTCTGCATCACTCTCTTGAGCCATTGCATCACCCTTTTTAGTCTCTGCATCACTCTCTCGAGCCTCTGCATCACTCTCTTGATCCTCTGCATCACTCTCTTGTGCCTCTGCATCACTCTCTTGAGCCTCTGCATCACTCTCTAGAGCCTCTGCATCATTCTCTTCAAAATCTGCATCACTCTCGTAAGCCTCTGCTTCCCTCTCTTGATCCTCCGCATCACTCTCTTGATCCTCTGCATTACTCTCTTAAGCCCATACATCATTCTCTTGACCCTCTGCATCACTCTCGTAAGCCTCTGCATCACTCTCTTGAGCCTCTGCATAACTCTCTTGAGCCTCTGCAACACTCTCTTCAGCCTCTACATCACTCTCTTAAGCCTCTGAATCCCTCTCTTGAGCCTCTGCATCACTCTCTCGAGCCTCTGCATCACTCTCTTGATCGTCTGCATCATTGTCTTGAGCCTCTGCATCACTCTCTTAATCCTCTGCATCACTCTCATGAACCTCTGCATCCCTCTCTTGAAATCCTGCATCCCTCTCATGAGCCTCTGCATCCCTCTCTTGAGCCTTTGCATCACTCTCTTAAGACTCTGCATCCCTCTCATGAGCCTCTGCATCACTCTCAAGAGCCTCTGCATCCCTCTCTTGTGCCACTGCAGCTCTCACTTGAGCCTCTGCATCCCTCTCCTGAGCCTCTGCATCCCTCTCTTGAGTCTCTGCATCCCTCTCTTGAGCCTCTGTATTCCTCTCTTAAGCCTCGGCATCATTCTCTTAAGCCTCTGCATCACTCTCGTATGTCTCTGAATCACTCTCATGAGCACCTGCATCCCTCTCATGAACCTCTGCATCACTCTCTTGAGCCTTTGCATCACTTTCTTAGGAATATGCATCCCTCTCTTGAGCCTCTGCATCCGCCTCTTGAACTCCTGCATCCCACTCATGAGCCTCTGCATCCCTCTCTTGAGCCCTTGCATCACCCTATTAAGACTCTGCATCCCTCTCTTGAGCCCCTGCATCCCCCTCTTAAGTCTCTGCATCATTCTCTTAAGCCTCTGCATCACTCTTGTAAGCCTCTGAATCACTCTCATCAGCCTCTGCATACCTGTATTGAGCCTCTGCATCACTCTCGTCAGCCTCTGCATCACTCTCTTGAGCCTCTGCATACCTCTCTTGAGCCTCTGCACCATTCTCCTAGGCCTCTGCATCACTCGCGTGACCCTCTGCATCACTCTCTTGAGACTCTACATCCCTCTCTTGAGCCTCTGCATCACTCTCTTGAGCCTCGTCATCCCTCTCTTAAGCCTCTGCATCAGTCTCTTGAGCCTCTGCATCACTCTCTTGAGCCTCTGCATCATTCTCTTAGGCCTCTGCATCACTCTCTTGAGCCTCTGCATCACTCTCTTGAGCCTCTACATCCCTCTCTTGAGCCTCTGCATCACTCTCTTGAGCCTCTGCATCACTCTCTTGAGCCTCTGCATCACTCTCTTGAGCCTCTGCATCACTCTCTTGAGCCTCTACATCTCTCTCTTGAGCCTCTGCATCACTCTCTTCAGCCTCTGCATCCCTCTCATGAGCATCTGCATCACTCTCTTGGGCCCCTGCATCCCTCACTTGAGCCTCTGCATCACTCTCTTGAGCCTCTGCATCACAATTTTTAGTCTCTGCATCATTCTCTCGAGCCTCTGCATCACTCTCTTGATCCTTTGCATCACTCTCCTGATCCTCTGCATCACTCTCTTGAGCCTCTGCATCATTCTCTTGAGCCTCTGCATCACTCTCTTAAGCCTCTACTTCATTCTCTTGAGCCTCTGCATCACTCTCTTGAACCTCTGAATCACTCTCTTAAGCCTCTGCATCTCTCTCTTGAGCCTCTGCATCACTCTCTTTAGCCCCTGCATCCCTCTCTTAATCCTCTCATCACTCTCTTAAGCCTCTGCATCGCTCTCGTAAGCCTCTGCATCACTCTCTTGAGCACTACATCCCTCTCATGAGCCTCTGAATCCCTCTCTTGAGCCTCTGCATCACTCTCTTGAGCCTCTGCATCACTCTCTTCTTCCTCTGCATCCCTCTCATGAGCATCTGCATCACTCTCTTGGGCCCCTGCATCCCTCTCTTCAACCTCTGCATCACTCTCTTGAGCCATTGCATCACCCTTTTTAGTCTCTGCATCACTCTCTCGAGCCTCTGCATCACTCTCTTGATCCTCTGCATCACTCTCTTGTGCCTCTGCATCACTCTCTTGAGCCTCTGCATCACTCTCTAGAGCCTCTGCATCATTCTCTTCAAAATCTGCATCACTCTCGTAAGCCTCTGCTTCCCTCTCTTGATCCTCCGCATCACTCTCTTGATCCTCTGCATTACTCTCTTAAGCCCATACATCATTCTCTTGACCCTCTGCATCACTCTCGTAAGCCTCTGCATCACTCTCTTGAGCCTCTGCATAACTCTCTTGAGCCTCTGCAACACTCTCTTCAGCCTCTACATCACTCTCTTAAGCCTCTGAATCCCTCTCTTGAGCCTCTGCATCACTCTCTCGAGCCTCTGCATCACTCTCTTGATCGTCTGCATCATTGTCTTGAGCCTCTGCATCACTCTCTTAATCCTCTGCATCACTCTCATGAACCTCTGCATCCCTCTCTTGAAATCCTGCATCCCTCTCATGAGCCTCTGCATCCCTCTCTTGAGCCTTTGCATCACTCTCTTAAGACTCTGCATCCCTCTCATGAGCCTCTGCATCACTCTCAAGAGCCTCTGCATCCCTCTCTTGTGCCACTGCAGCCCTCACTTGAGCCTCTGCATCCCTCTCCTGAGCCTCTGCATCCCTCTCTTGAGTCTCTGCATCCCTCTCTTGAGCCTCTGTATTCCTCTCTTAAGCCTCGGCATCATTCTCTTAAGCCTCTGCATCACTCTCGTATGTCTCTGAATCACTCTCATGAGCACCTGCATCCCTCTCATGAACCTCTGCATCACTCTCTTGAGCCTTTGCATCACTTTCTTAGGAATATGCATCCCTCTCTTGAGCCTCTGCATCCGCCTCTTGAACTCCTGCATCCCACTCATGAGCCTCTGCATCCCTCTCTTGAGCCCTTGCATCACCCTATTAAGACTCTGCATCCCTCTCTTGAGCCCCTGCATCCCCCTCTTAAGTCTCTGCATCATTCTCTTAAGCCTCTGCATCACTCTTGTAAGCCTCTGAATCACTCTCATCAGCCTCTGCATACCTGTATTGAGCCTCTGCATCACTCTCGTCAGCCTCTGCATCACTCTCTTGAGCCTCTGCATACCTCTCTTGAGCCTCTGCACCATTCTCCTAGGCCTCTGCATCACTCGCGTGACCCTCTGCATCACTCTCTTGAGACTCTACATCCCTCTCTTGAGCCTCTGCATCACTCTCTTGAGCCTCGTCATCCCTCTCTTAAGCCTCTGCATCAGTCTCTTGAGCCTCTGCATCACTCTCTTGAGCCTCTGCATCATTCTCTTAGGCCTCTGCATCACTCTCTTGAGCCTCTGCATCACTCTCTTGAGCCTCTACATCCCTCTCTTGAGCCTCTGCATCACTCTCTTGAGCCTCTGCATCACTCTCTTGAGCCTCTGCATCACTCTCTTGAGCCTCTGCATCACTCTCTTGAGCCTCTACATCTCTCTCTTGAGCCTCTGCATCACTCTCTTCAGCCTCTGCATCCCTCTCATGAGCATCTGCATCACTCTCTTGGGCCCCTGCATCCCTCACTTGAGCCTCTGCATCACTCTCTTGAGCCTCTGCATCACAATTTTTAGTCTCTGCATCATTCTCTCGAGCCTCTGCATCACTCTCTTGATCCTTTGCATCACTCTCCTGATCCTCTGCATCACTCTCTTGAGCCTCTGCATCATTCTCTTGAGCCTCTGCATCACTCTCTTAAGCCTCTACTTCATTCTCTTGAGCCTCTGCATCACTCTCTTGAACCTCTGAATCACTCTCTTAAGCCTCTGCATCTCTCTCTTGAGCCTCTGCATCACTCTCTTTAGCCCCTGCATCCCTCTCTTAATCCTCTCATCACTCTCTTAAGCCTCTGCATCACTCTCGTAAGCCTCTGAATCACTCTCCTGAGCCTCTGCATCCCTCTATTGAGCCTCTGCATCACTCTCTTCAGCCTCTGCATCCCTCTCTTAAGCCTCTGCATCATTCTCCTAGGCCTCTGCATCACTCTCTTGGGCCTCTGCATCACTCTCTTGAGCCTTTGCATCCCCTCTCTTGAGCCTCTGCATCACTCTCTTGAGCCTCGTCATCCCTCTCTTAGGCCTCTGCATCACTCTGTTGAGCCTCTGCATCACTCTCTTGAGCCTCTGCATCATTCTCCTAGGCCTCTGCATCACTCTCTTGAGCGTCTGCATCACTCTCTTGAACCTCTTCATCCCTCTCTTGAGCCTCTGCATCACTCTCTTGAGCCTCTGCATCACTCACTTGAGCCTCTGCATTACTCTCTTGAGCCTCTGCATCACTCTGTTGAGCCTCTGCATCAATCTCTTAAGCCTCTGCATCACTCTCTTGAGCCTCTGCATCATTCTCTTGAGCCTCTGCATCACTTTCTTGAGCCTCTCCATCATTCTCCTGATCCTCTGCATCACTCTCGTAAGCCTCTGCATCACTCTCTTGAGCCTCTGCATAACTTTTTTTAGCCTCTGCACCACTCTCTTGAGCCTCTGCATCTCTCTCTTAAGCCTCTGCATCACTCTCTTCGGCCTCTGCATCACTCTCTTAAGCCTCTGCATCACTCTCTTCGGCCTCTGCATCACTCTCTTAAGCCTCTGCTTCCCTCTCTTGATCCTTTGCATCACTCTCTTGAGCCTCTGCATCACTCTCTTGAGCCTCTACATCACTCTCTTGAGCTTCTGCATCACTCTGTTAAGCCTCTGCATCACTCTCTTCCGCCTCTGCATTACTCACCTAAGCCTCTGCATCCCTCTCTTGATCCTCTGCATCACTCTCGTAAGCCTCTGCATCACTCTCTTGAGCCCTACATCCCTCTCATGAGCCTCTGAGTCCCTCTCTAGAGCCTCTGCATCACTAGCTTGAGCCTCTGCATCACTCTCTTCATCCTCTGCATCCCTCTCATGAGCATCTGCATCACTCTCTTGGGCCCCTGCATCCCTCTCTTTAACCTCTGCATCACTCTCTTGAGCCTCTGCATCACCCTTTTTAGTCTCTGCATCACTCTCTCGAGCCACTGCATCACTCTCTTGATCCTCTGCATCACTCTCTTGTGCCTCTGCATCACTCTCTTGAGCCTCTGCATCACTCTCTAGAGCCTCTGCATCATTCTCTTTAAAATCTGCATCACTCTCGTAAGCCTCCTCTTCCCTCTCTTGATCCTCCGCATCACTCTCTTGATCCTCTGCATTACTCTCTTAAGCCCATACATCATTCTCTTGACCCTCTGCATCACTCTCTCGATCTTCTGCATCCCTCTCTTGAGCCTCTGCATCACTCTCTTCAGCCTCTGCATCACTCTCTTAAGCCTCTGCATCTCTCTATTCAGCCTCTGCATCACTCTCTTAAGCCTCTGCATCTCTCTCTGGTGCCTCAGCATCCCTCTCTTCAGCCTCTGCAGCACTCTCTTGAGACTCTGCATCATTCTCTTGAGCCTCTGCATCCCTCTCTTAAGCCTCTGCATCATTCTCTTGAGCCTCTGCATCCCTCTCTTAAGCCTCTGCACCATTCTCTTGAGCCTCTGCATCACTCTCTCGTGCCTCTGCATCCCCATTTTGAGCCTCGGCATCTCTTTCTTAAGACTCTGCATCCCTTTCTTGAGCCTCTGCATCCCTCTCTTGAACTCGTGCATCCCTCTCTTTATCCTCTGCATCCCTCTCGTGAACTCCTGCATCCCTCTGATGAGCCTCTGCATCCCTCTCTTGAGCCTCTGCATCACTCTCTTAAGCCTCTGCATCCCTCTCTTGAGCCTCTGCATCCCCATTTTGAGCCTCGGCATCTCTTTCTTAAGACTCTGCATCCCTTTCTTGAGCCTCTGCATCCCTCTCTTGAACTCGTGCATCCCTCTCATGAGCCTCTGCATCCCTCTCTTCTGCCATTGCATCACTCTCTTAAGCCTCTGCATCCCTCTCTTGAGCCTCTGCATCACTCTCGTAAGCCTCTGCATCACTCTCTGGAGCCTTTGCATAACTCTCTTGAGCCTCTGCAACACTCTCTTCAGCCTCTGCATCACTCTCCTAAGCCTCTGAATCCCTCTCTTGAGCCTCTGAATCCTTCTTTTGAGCCTCTGCATCACTCTCTCGAACCTCTGCATCACTCTCTTGATCGTTTGCATCACTGTCTTCAGCCTCTGCATCACTCTCTTAATCCTCTGCATTACTCTCATGAACCTCTGCATCCCTCTTTTGAACTCCTGCATCCCTCTCATGAGCCTCTGCATCCCTCTCTTGAGCCTTTGCATCACTCTCTTAAGACTCTGCATCCCTCTCATGAGCCTCTGCATCACTCTCAAGAGCCTCTGCATCCCTCTCTTGTGCCACTGCAGCCCTCACTTGAGCCTCTGCATCCCTCTCTTGAGCCTCTGCATTCCTCTCCTGAGTCTCTGCATCCCTCTCTTGAGCCTCTGTTTTCCTCTCTTAAGCCTCTGCATCATTCTCTTAAGCCTCTGCATCACTCTCGTAAGTCTCCGAATCACTCTCATGAGCACGTGCATCCCTCTCCTGAGCCTCTGCATCACTCTCTTGAGCCTTTGCATCACTATCTTAGGAATATGCATCCCTTTCCTGAGCCTCTGCATCCCCCTCTTGAACTCCTGCATCCCTCTCATGAGCCTCTGCATCCCTCTCTTGAGCCCTTGCATCACCCTATTAAGACTCTGCATCCCCCTCTTGAACTCCTGCATCTCTCTCATGAGCCTCTGCGTCACTCTCTTGAGCCTCTGCATCACTCTCTTGAGCCTCTGCATCACTCTCTTCAGCCTCTGCATCACTCTCTTGAGCCTCTGCATCAATCTCTTGAGCCTCTGCATAACTCTCTTGAGCCTCTGCATCCCTCTCTTAAGCCTTTGCAACACTCTCTTCAGCCTTTCCATCACTCTCTTAAGCCTCTGCATCCCTCTCTTGATCCTTTGCATCATTCTCTTGAGCCTCTGCATCACTCTCTTGAGCCTCTACATCACTCTATTGAGCTTCTGCATCACTCTCTTCAGCCTCTGCATCACTCGCCTAATCCTCTGCATCCCTCTCTTGATCCTCTGCATCACTCTCTTGAGCCTCTGCATCATTCTCTTGAGCCTCTGCATCCCTCTCTTAAGCCTCTGCATCCCTCTCTGGAGCCTCAGCATCCCTCTCTTGAGCCTCTGCCGCACTCTCTTGAGCCTCTGCATCGTTCTCTTGAGCCTCTGCATCCCTCTCTTAAGCCTCTGCATCCCTCTCTTGAGCCTCTGCATTCCTCTCTTGGGTCTCTGCATCACTCTCAAGAGCCTCTGCATCCCTCTCTTGAGCCTCTGCATCCCTCTCTTGAACCTCTGTATCCTGCTCTTAAGCCTCTGCATCACTCTCTTCCGCCTCTGCATCACTCTCCTAAGCCTCTGCATCCCTCTCTTGATCCTCTGCATCACTCTCGTAAGCCTCTGCATCACTCTCTTGAGCCCTACATCCCTCTCATAAGCCTCTGAATCCCTCTCTTGAGCCTCTGCATCACTCTCTTGAGCCTCTGCATCACTCTTTTCATCCTCTGCATCCCTCTCATGAGCATCTGCATCACTCTCTTGGGCCCCTGCATCCCTCTCTTGAACCTCTGCATCATTCTCTTGAGCCTCTGCATCACTCTCTTGAGCCCTACATCCTTCTCATGAGCCTCTGAATCCCTCTCTTGAGCCTCTGCATCACTCTTTTCATCCTCTGCATCCCTCTCATGAGCATCTGCATCACTCTCTTGGGCCCCTGCATCCCTCTCTTGAACCTCTGCATCATTCTCTTGAGCCTTTGCATCACCCTTTTTAGTATCTGCATCACTCTCTCGAGCCACTGCATCACTCTCTTGATCCTCTGCATCACTCTCTTGAGCCTCTGCATCACTCTCTAGAGCCTCTGCATCATTCCCTTCAAAATCTGCATCACTCACGTAAGCCTCTGCTTCCCTCTCTTGATCCTCCGCATCACTCTCTTGAGCCTCTGCATCACTCTCTTGAGCCTCTGCATCACTCTCTTGAGCCTCTGCATCACTCTCTTGAGCCTCTGCATCCCTCTCTTAAGCCTTTGCAACACTCTCTTCAGCCTTTCCATCACTCTCTTAAGCCTCTGCACCCCTCTCTTGATCCTCTGCATCACTCTAGTAAGCCTCTGCATCACTCTCTTGAGCCTCTGCATAACTCTTTTTAGCCTCTGCATCATTCTCTTGAGCCTCTGCATCACTCTCTTCGGCCTCTGCATCACTCTCGTAAGCCTCTGCTTCCCTCTCTTGATCCTTTGCTTCACTCTCTTGAGCCTCTGCATCCCTCTCCTAAGCCTCTACATCATTCTCTTGAGCCTCTGAATTACTCTCTTGAGCCTCTGCATCACTCTCTTAAGCCTCTGCATCTCTCTCTTCAGCCTCTGCATCACTCTCTTAAGCCTCTGCATCCCTCTCTGTAGCCTCAGCATCCCTCTCTTGAGCCTCTGCAGCACTCTCTTGAGCCTCTGCATCATTCACTTGAGCCTCTGCATCCCTCTCTTAAGCCTCTGCATCCCTCTCTTGAGCCTCTGCATTCCTCTCTTGGGCCTCTGCATCACTCTCAAGAGCCTCTGCATCCCTCTCTTGAGCCTCTGCATCCCTCTATTGAGCCCCTGCATCCCTCTCTTGAGCCTCTGCATCCCTCTCTTGAACCTCTGTATCCCGCTCTTAACCCTCTGCATCACTCTCTTCAGCATCTGCATCACTCTCTTAAGCCTCTGCATCCCCTTTATTAAGTCTCTGCATCACTCTCTTAAGCCTCTGCATCACTCTATTGAGCTTCTGCATCACTCTCTTGAGAGTCTACATCCCTCTCTTGAGCCTCTGCATCATTCTCTTGAGCCTCTGCATCCCTCTCTTAAGCCTCTGCATCCCTCTCTGGAGCCTCAGCATCCCTCTCTTGAGCCTCTGCCGCACTCTCTTGAGCCTCTGCATCGTTCTCTTGAGCCTCTGCATCCCTCTCTTAAGCCTCTGCATCCCTCTCTTGAGCCTCTGCATTCCTCTCTTGGGTCTCTGCATCACTCTCAAGAGCCTCTGCATCCCTCTCTTGAGCCTCTGCATCCCTCTCTTGAACCTCTGTATCCTGCTCTTAAGCCTCTGCATCACTCTCTTCCGCCTCTGCATCACTCTCCTAAGCCTCTGCATCCCTCTCTTGATCCTCTGCATCACTCTCGTAAGCCTCTGCATCACTCTCTTGAGCCCTACATCCCTCTCATAAGCCTCTGAATCCCTCTCTTGAGCCTCTGCATCACTCTCTTGAGCCTCTGCATCACTCTTTTCATCCTCTGCATCCCTCTCATGAGCATCTGCATCACTCTCTTGGGCCCCTGCATCCCTCTCTTGAACCTCTGCATCATTCTCTTGAGCCTCTGCATCACTCTCTTGAGCCCTACATCCTTCTCATGAGCCTCTGAATCCCTCTCTTGAGCCTCTGCATCACTCTTTTCATCCTCTGCATCCCTCTCATGAGCATCTGCATCACTCTCTTGGGCCCCTGCATCCCTCTCTTGAACCTCTGCATCATTCTCTTGAGCCTTTGCATCACCCTTTTTAGTATCTGCATCACTCTCTCGAGCCACTGCATCACTCTCTTGATCCTCTGCATCACTCTCTTGAGCCTCTGCATCACTCTCTAGAGCCTCTGCATCATTCCCTTCAAAATCTGCATCACTCACGTAAGCCTCTGCTTCCCTCTCTTGATCCTCCGCATCACTCTCTTGAGCCTCTGCATCACTCTCTTGAGCCTCTGCATCACTCTCTTGAGCCTCTGCATCACTCTCTTGAGCCTCTGCATCCCTCTCTTAAGCCTTTGCAACACTCTCTTCAGCCTTTCCATCACTCTCTTAAGCCTCTGCACCCCTCTCTTGATCCTCTGCATCACTCTAGTAAGCCTCTGCATCACTCTCTTGAGCCTCTGCATAACTCTTTTTAGCCTCTGCATCATTCTCTTGAGCCTCTGCATCACTCTCTTCGGCCTCTGCATCACTCTCGTAAGCCTCTGCTTCCCTCTCTTGATCCTTTGCTTCACTCTCTTGAGCCTCTGCATCCCTCTCCTAAGCCTCTACATCATTCTCTTGAGCCTCTGAATTACTCTCTTGAGCCTCTGCATCACTCTCTTAAGCCTCTGCATCTCTCTCTTCAGCCTCTGCATCACTCTCTTAAGCCTCTGCATCCCTCTCTGTAGCCTCAGCATCCCTCTCTTGAGCCTCTGCAGCACTCTCTTGAGCCTCTGCATCATTCACTTGAGCCTCTGCATCCCTCTCTTAAGCCTCTGCATCCCTCTCTTGAGCCTCTGCATTCCTCTCTTGGGCCTCTGCATCACTCTCAAGAGCCTCTGCATCCCTCTCTTGAGCCTCTGCATCCCTCTATTGAGCCCCTGCATCCCTCTCTTGAGCCTCTGCATCCCTCTCTTGAACCTCTGTATTCCGCTCTTAACCCTCTGCATCACTCTCTTCAGCATCTGCATCACTCTCTTAAGCCTCTGCATCCCCTTTATTAAGTCTCTGCATCACTCTCTTAAGCCTCTGCATCACTCTATTGAGCTTCTGCATCACTCTCTTGAGAGTCTACATCCCTCTCTTGAGCCGCTGCATCACTCTCGTAAGCCTCTGCATCACTCTATTGAGTCTCTGCATAACGCTCTTGAGTCTCTGCATCACTCTTTGAGCCTCTGCATCCCCATTTTGAGCCTCGGCATCTCTTTCTTAAGCCTCTGCATCCCTTTCTTGAGCCTCTGCATCCCTCTCTTGAACTCGTGCATCCCTCTCATGAGCCTCAGCATCCCTCTCTTCTGCCATTGCATCACTCTCTTAAGCCTCTGCATCCCTCTCTTGAGCCTCTGCATCACTCTCGTAAGCCTCTGCATCACTCTCTGGAGCCTTTGCATAACTCTCTTGAGCCTCTGCAACACTCTCTTCAGCCTCTGCATCACTCTCCTAAGCCTCTGAATCCCTCTCTTGAGCCTCTGAATCCTTCTTTTGAGCCTCTGCATCACTCTCTCGAGCCTCTGCATCACTCTCTTGATCGTTTGCATCACTGTCTTCAGCCTCTGCATCACTCTCTTAATCCTCTGCATTACTCTCATGAACCTCTGCATCCCTCTTTTGAACTCCTGCATCCCTCTCATGAGCCTCTGCATCCCTTTCTTGAGCCTTTGCATCACTCTCTTAAGACTCTGCATCCCTCTCATGAGCCTCTGCATCACTCTCAAGAGCCTCTGCATCCCTCTCTAGTGCCACTGCAGCCCTCACTTGAGCCTCTGCATCCCTCTCTTGAGCCTCTGCATTCCTCTCCTGAGTCTCTGCATCCCTCTCTTGAGCCCCTGTTTTCCTCTCTTAAGCCTCTGCATCATTCTCTTAAGCCTCTGCATCACTCTCGTAAGTCTCCGAATCACTCTCATGAGCACGTGCATCCCTCTCCTGAGCCTCTGCATCACTCTCTTGAGCCTTTGCATCACTATCTTAGGAATATGCATCCCTTTCCTGAGCCTCTGCATCCCCCTCTTGAACTCCTGCATCCCTCTCATGAGCCTCTGCATCCCTCTCTTGAGCCCTTGCATCACCCTATTAAGACTCTGCATCCCCCTCTTGAACTCCTGCATCCCTCTCATGAGCCTCTGCGTCACTCTCTTGAGCCTCTGCATCACTCTCTTGAGCCTCTGCATCACTCTCTTCAGCCTCTGCATCACTCTCTTGAGCCTCTGCATCAATCTCTTGAGCCTCTGCATAACTCTCTTGAGCCTCTGCATCCCTCTCTTAAGCCTTTGCAACACTCTCTTCAGCCTTTCCATCACTCTCTTAAGCCTCTGCATCCCTCTCTTGATCCTTTGCATCATTCTCTTGAGCCTCTGCATCACTCTCTTGAGCCTCTACATCACTCTATTGAGCTTCTGCATCACTCTCTTCAGCCTCTGCATCACTCGCCTAATCATCTGCATCCCTCTCTTGATCCTCTGCATCACTCTCTTGAGCCTCTGCATCATTCTCTTGAGCCTCTGCATCCCTCTCTTAAGCCTCTGCATCCCTCTCTGGAGCCTCAGCATCCCTCTCTTGAGCCTCTGCCGCACTCTCTTGAGCCTCTGCATCGTTCTCTTGAGCCTCTGCATCCCTCTCTTAAGCCTCTGCATCCCTCTCTTGAGCCTCTGCACTCCTCTCTTGGGCCTCTGCATCACTCTCAAGAGACTCTGCATCCCTCTCTTGAGCCTCTGCATCCCTCTCTTGAACCTCTGTATCCTGCTCTTAAGCCTCTGCATCACTCTCTTCCGCCTCTGCATCACTCTCCTAAGCCTCTGCATCCCTCTCTTGATCCTCTGCATCACTCTCGTAAGCCTCTGCATCACTCTCTTGAGCCCTACATCCCTCTCATAAACCTCTGAATCCCTCTCTTGAGCCTCTGCATCACTCTCTTGAGCCTCTGCATCACTCTTTTCATCCTCTGCATCCCTCTCATGAGCATCTGCATCACTCTCTTGGGCCCCTGCATCCCTCTCTTGAACCTCTGCATCATTCTCTTGAGCCTCTGCATCACTCTCTTGAGCCCTACATCCTTCTCATGAGCCTCTGAATCCCTCTCTAGAGCCTCTGCATCACTCTCTTGAGCCTCTGCATCACTCTTTTCATCCTCTGCATCCCTCTCATGAGCATCTGCATCACTCTCTTGGGCCCCTGCATCCCTCTCTTGAACCTCTGCATCATTCTCTTGAGCCTTTGCATCACCCTTTTTAGTATCTGCATCACTCTCTCGAGCCACTGCATCACTCTCTTGATCCTCTGCATCACTCTCTTGAGCCTCTGCATCACTCTCTAGAGCCTCTGCATCATTCCCTTCAAAATCTGCATCACTCACGTAAGCCTCTGCTTCCCTCTCTTGATCCTCCGCATCACTCTTTTGAGCCTCTGCATCACTCTCTTGAGCCTCTGCATCACTCTCTTGAGCCTCTGCATCACTCTCTTGAGCCTCTGCATCCCTCTCTTAAGCCTTTGCAACACTCTCTTCAGCCTTTCCATCACTCTCTTAAGCCTCTGCACCCCTCTCTTGATCCTCTGCATCACTCTAGTAAGCCTCTGCATCACTCTCTTGAGCCTCTGCATAACTCTTTTTAGCCTCTGCATCATTCTCTTGAGCCTCTGCATCACTCTCTTCGGCCTCTGCATCACTCTCGTAAGCCTCTGCTTCCCTCTCTTGATCCTTTGCATCACTCTCTTGAGCCTCTGCATCACTCTCTTGAGCCTCTACATCACTCTTTTGAGCTTCTGCATCACTCTCTTGAGCCTCTGCATCACTCGCCTAATCCTCTGCATCCCTCTCTTGATCCTCTGCATCACTCTCTTGAACCTCTGCATCATTCTCTTGAGCCTCTGCATCCCTCTCCTAAGCCTCTACATCATTCTCTTGAGCCTCTGAATTACTCTCTTGAGCCTCTGCATCACTCTCTTAAGCCTCTGCATCTCTCTCTTCAGCCTCTGCATCACTCTCTTAAGCCTCTGCATCCCTCTCTGTAGCCTCAGCATCCCTCTCTTGAGCCTCTGCAGCACTCTCTTGAGCCTCTGCATCATTCACTTGGGCCTCTGCATCCCTCTCTTAAGCCTCTGCATCCCTCTCTTGAGCCTCTGCATTCCTCTCTTGGGCCTCTGCATCACTCTCAAGAGCCTCTGCATCCCTCTCTTGAGCCTCTGCATCCCTCTATTGAGCCCCTGCATCCCTCTCTTGAGCCTCTGCATCCCTCTCTTGAACCTCTGTATCCCGCTCTTAACCCTCTGCATCACTCTCTTCAGCATCTGCATCACTCTCTTAAGCCTCTGCATCCCCTTTATTAAGTCTCTGCATCACTCTCTTAAGCCTCTGCATCACTCTATTGAGCTTCTGCATCACTCTCTTGAGAGTCTACATCCCTCTCTTAAGCCGCTGCATCACTCTCGTAAGCCTCTGCATCACTCTATTGAGTCTCTGCATAACGCTCTTGAGTCTCTGCATCACTCTTTGAGCCTCTGCATCTCTCGTGAGCCTCTGAATCCCTCTCTTGAGCCTCTGCTTCACTCTCTTGAGCCTCTGCATCACTCTCTTCATCCTCTGCATCCCTCTCATGAGCATCTGCATCACTCTCTTGGGCCCCTGCATCCCTCTCTCGAGCCTCTGCATCACTCTCTTGAGCCTCTGCATCACTCTCTTGAGCCTCTGCATACCTCTATTGAGCCTCTGCATCACTCTCTTCAGCCTCGGCATCACTCTCTTGAGCCTTTGCATACCTCTCTTGAGCCTCTGCATCATTCTCCTAGGCCTCTGCATCACTCTCGTGAGCCTCTGCATCACTCTCTTGAATCTCTACATCCCTCTCTTCAGCCTCTGCATCACTCTCTTGAGCCTCGTCATCCCTCTCTTAAGCCTCTGCATCACTCTCTTGACCCTCTGCATCATTCTCCTAGGCCTCTGCATCATTCTCTTCAGCCTCTGCATCACTCTCTTGAGCCTCTAAATCCCTCTCTTGAGCCTCTGCATCACTCTCTTGAGCCTCTGCATCACTCTCTTGAGCCTCTGCATCACTCTCTTGAGCCTTCGCATCACTCTCTTGAGCCTCTGCATCCCTCTCCTAAGCCTCTGCATCACTCTCTTGAGTCTCTGCATCAGTCTCTTGAGCCTCTGCATCACTCTCTTGAGCCTCTGCATCACTCTCTTGAGCCTCTGCATCACTATCTTGAGCCTCTGCATCCCTCTCTTAAGCCTTTGCAACACTCTTTTCAGCCTTTCCATCACTCTCTTAAGCCTCTGCATCCCTCTCTTGATCCTCTGCATCACTCTAGTAAGCCGCTGCATCACTCTCTTGAGCCTCTGCATAACTCTTTTTAGTCTCTGCATCATTCTCTTGAGCCTCTGCATCTCTCTCTTGAGCCTCTGCAACACTCACTTCACCCTCTGCATCACTCTCTTAAGCCTCTGCATCACTCTCTTAAGCCTCTGCATCACTCTCTTCGGCCTCTGCATCACTCTAGTAAGCCTCTGCATCACTCTCTTGAGCCTCTGCATAACTCTTTTTAGCCTCTGCATCATTCTCTTGAGCCTCTGCATCTCTCTCTTGAGCCTCTGCAACACTCACTTCACCCTCTGCATCACTCTCTTAAGCCCCTGCATCCCTCTCTTGAGCCTCTGCATCCCTCTCTTGAACCTCTGTATCCCGCTCTTAACCCTCTGCATCACTCTCTTCAGCATCTGCATCACTCTCTTAAGCCTCTGCATCACTCTATTGAGCTTCTGCATCACTCTCTTGAGAGTCTACATCCCTCTCTTGAGCCGCTGCATCACTCTCGTAAGCCTCTGCATCACTCTATTGAGTCTCTGCATAACGCACTTGAGTCTCTGCATCACTCTTTGAGCCTCTGCATCTCTCGTGAGCCTCTGAATCCCTCTCTTGAGCCTCTGAATCACTCTCTTGAGCCTCTGCATCACTCTCTTCATCCTCTGCATCCCTCTCATGAGCATCTGCATCACTCTCTTGGGCCCCTGCATCCTTCTCTCGAGCCTCTGCATCACTCTCTTGAGCCTCTGCATCACTCACTTGTGCCTCGGCATCACTCTCGTAAGCCTCTGCATGACTCTTTAGCGCCTCTGCATCATTCTCTTTAACCTTTGCATCACTCTCGTAAGCCTCTGCTTCCTTCTCTTGATCCTCTGCATCACTCTCTTGAGCCTCTGCATTATTCTCTTAAGCCCATACATCATTCTCTTGAGCCTCTGCATCACTCTCTTGATCCTCTGCATCTCTCTCCTGATCCTCTGCATCACTCTCTTGAGCCTCTGCATCATTCTCTTGAGCCTCAGCATCACTCTCTTAAGCCTCTACATCATTCTCTTGAGCCTCTGCATCACTCTCTTGAACCTCTGCATCACTCTCTTAAGCCTCTGCATCTCTCTCTTCAGCCTCTGCATCACTCTCTTTAGCCCCTGCATCCCTCTCTTAATCCTCTCATCACTCTCTTA
Organism: Procambarus clarkii; assembly: GCF_040958095.1. Classification (NCBI taxonomy): domain Eukaryota; kingdom Metazoa; phylum Arthropoda; class Malacostraca; order Decapoda; family Cambaridae; genus Procambarus; species Procambarus clarkii. The sequence goes on along the minus strand of NC_091180.1, from coordinate 2,635,051 downwards.
AGCCTCTGCATCACTCTCGTAAGTCTCTGAATCACTCTCTTGAGCCTCTGCATCCCTCTATTGAGCCTCTGCATCACTCTCTTCAGCCTCTGCATCCCTCTCTTGAACCTCTGCATCATTCTCCTAGGCCTCTGCATCACTCTCTTGAGCCTCTGCATCACTCTCTTGAGCCTCTACATCCCACTCTTGAGCCTCTGCATCACTCTCTTGAGCCTCGTCATCCCTCTCTTAAGCCTCTGCATCACTCTCTTGAGCCTCTGCATCACTCTCTTGAGCCTCTGCATCACTCTCTTGAACCTCTTCATCCCTCTCTTGAGCTTCTGCATCACTCTCTTGAGCCTCTGCATCACTCACTTGAGCCTCTGCATCACTCTTGATCCTCTGCATCACTCTCTTGAGCCTCTGCATCCATCTCTTAAGCCTCTGCATCACTCTCTTGAGCCTCTGCATCATTCTCTTGAGCACCTGCATCACTTTCTTGAGCCTCTGCATCATTCTCTTGATCCTCTGCATCACTCTCGTAAGCCTCTGCATCACTCTCTTGAGCCTCTGCATAACTTTTTTTAGCCTCTGCATCACTCTCTTGAGCCTCTGCATCTCTCTCTTAATCCTCTGCATCACTCTCTTCGGCCTCTGCATCACTCTCTTAAGCCTCTGCATCACTCTCTTCGGCCTCTGCATCACTCTCTTAAGCCTCTGCTTCCCTCTCTTGATCCTTCGCATCACTCTCTTGAGCCTCTGCATCACTCTCTTGAGCCTCTACATCACTCTCTTGAGCTTCTGCATCACTCTCTTAAGCCTCTGCATCACTCTCTTCCGCCTCTGCATCACTCTCCTAAGCCTCCGCATCCCTCTCTTGATCCTCTGCATCACTCTCGTAAGCCTCTGCATCACTCTCTTGAGCCCTACATCCCTCTCATGAGCCTCTGAATCCCTCTTTTGAGCCTCTGCATCACTCTCTTGAGCCTCTGCATCACTCTCTTCATCCTCTGCATCCTTCTCATGAGCATCTGCATCACTCTCTTGGGCCCCTGCATCCCTCTCTTCAACCTCTGCATCACTCTCTTGTGCCTCTGCATCACCCTATTTAGTATCTGCATCACTCTCTCGAGCCTCTGCATCACTCTCTTGATCCTCTGCATCACTCTCTTGTGCCTCTGCATCACTCTCTTGAGCCTCTGCATCACTCTCTAGAGCCTCTGCATCATTCTCTTCAAAATCTGCATCACTTTCGTAAGCCTCTGCTTCCCTCTCTTGATCCTCCGCATCACTCTCTTGATCCTCTGCATTACTCTCTTAAGCCCCTGCATCATTCTCTTGACCCTCTGCATCACTCTCGTAAGCCTCTGCATCACTCTCTTGAGCCTCTGCATAACTCTCTTGAGCCTCTGCAACACTCTCTTCAGCCTCTGCATCACTCTCTTAAGCCTCTGAATCCCTCTCGTGAGCCTCTGAATCCCTCCTTTGAGCCTCTGCATCACTCTCTCGAGCCTCTGCATCACTCTCTTGATCGTCTGCATCACTCTCTTGAGCCTCTGCATCACTCTTTTCATCCTCTGCATCCCTCTCATGAGCATCTGCATCACTCTCTTGGGCCCCTGCATCCCTCTCTTGAACCTCTGCATCATTCTCTTCAGCCTCTGCATCACTCTCTTGAGCCCTACATCCTTCTTATGAGCCTCTGAATCCCTCTCTAGAGCCTCTGCATCACTCTCTTGAGCCTCTGCATCACTCTTTTCATCCTCTGCATCCCTCTCATGAGCATCTGCATCACTCTCTTGGGCCCCTGCATCCCTCTCTTGAACCTCTGCATCATTCTCTTGAGCCTTTGCATCACCCTTTTTAGTATCTGCATCACTCTCTCGAGCCACTGCATCACTCTCTTGATCCTCTGCATCACTCTCTTGAGCCTCTGCATCACTCTCTTGAGCCTCTGCATCCCTCTCTTAAGGGGGCGTCTGGTTATTATAATGAAAGTTGTTCAATGTCAACCAATATTATTTTTCTAGTTGTATATGAAAAGTGCTTAAATTGTCCCAAGTTTCAGTACTGCAGCGTAAATAGAAAGGGAGTTTTTTTTTTTTTTTTTTTTTTTGAACGTTTTTTACACATTTTCAAGTCCACACTTCAGAACACACGTTTCAGATAAAATTATTCTGTGACACTTTTCTGACACATTAGCATATAATAAAGGATTTGGGGATTTAGAATTTCCAAAACATCTTTAGTTTTCCTAATACAAATGTTCAAAGTTCCCCAAAATTTTTTTGCAAATATGGCATGTTTATTGCTATTATAAAATCAATAAATGAACTTAGAGAAAAATGAAAGCCCCCCAATGTAGAGACATGCCCTCCACATATACTGTGTAAGTTTCATGTAAATTGAATAAAAAAAGAATGAGTTTTGTAAACTTTTGTGTCAATTGAAAAAAAAACAGAAATGAATAAAGTCTAAGGTTCTAAAATCTGTGGCTGGGGTTGACATCAACCAATTTTCTCCAAAATTGGCATCCTTACAGATAGGCTTACGTACAGTCATGTGTGTAAGTTTGATGCAAATCGCCCCAAAAAAAAAAAGAAAAAAAAAATATTTAAAAAAAAAAAAAGAAAAAAAATCCTTTTTTTTTTTTTCCTTAAAATTTTTTTCCAATTAAACTAATAATAATATTTGTTTAATATATGCTATTGTGATAGCAAAGAGTTGTAGTTATGATTTCAGTTGACACTTTTGATTGATAATCGATTTTGACCATTTTTGCATAATTTTCACAACTACTTCAATATTTTTTTTTCTCCCTTCCTATTTATGCTACAATGCTGAAACTTGGACCAGATGAAACACTTTTCATATAGAACTTGTCAAAAAAGTTTGATTGAAATCGAATGAGTTTTCATTTTTGCATTTTTGGACCCAGATGCCAACCAGACGCCCCCTTAAGCCTTTGCAACACTCTCTTCAGCCTTTCCATCACTCTCTTAAGCCTCTGCACCCCTCTCTTGATCCTCTGCATCACTCTAGTAAGCCTCTGCATCACTCTCTTGAGCCTCTGCATAACTCTTTTTAGCCTCTGCATCATTCTCTTCAGCCTCTGCATCACTCTCTTCGGCCTCTGCATCACTCTCGTAAGCCTCTGCTTCCCTCTCTTGATCCTTTGCATCACTCTCTTGAGCCTCTGCATCACTCTCTTGAGCCTCTACATCACTCTTTTGAGCTTCTGCATCACTCTCTTGAGCCTCTGCATCACTCGCCTAATCCTCTGCATCCCTCTCTTGATCCTCTGCATCACTCTCTTGAGCCTCTGCATCATTCTCTTGAGCCTCTGCATCCCTCTCCTAAGCCTCTACATCATTCTCTTGAGCCTCTGCATTACTCTCTTGAGCCTCTGCATCACTCTCTTAAGCCTCTGCATCTCTCTCTTCAGCCTCTGCATCACTCTCTTAGGCCTCTGCATCCCTCTCTGTAGCCTCAGCATCCCTCTCTTGAGCCTCTGCAGCACTCTCTTGAGCCTCTGCATCATTCACTTGAGCCTCTGCATCCCTCTCTTAAGCCTCTGCATCCCTCTCTTGAGCCTCTGCATTCCTCTCTTGGGCCTCTGCATCACTCTCAAGAGCCTCTGCATCCCTCTCTTGAGCCTCTGCATCCCTCTATTGAGCCCCTGCATCCCTCTCTTGAGCCTCTGCATCCCTCTCTTGAACCTCTGTATCCCGCTCTTAACCCTCTGCATCACTCTCTTCAGCATCTGCATCACTCTCTTAAGCCTCTGCATCCCCTTTATTAAGTCTCTGCATCACTCTCTTAAGCCTCTGCATCACTCTATTGAGCTTCTGCATCACTCTCTTGAGAGTCTACATCCCTCGCTTGAGCCGCTGCATCACTCTCGTAAGCCTCTGCATCACTCTATTGAGTCTCTGCATAACGCTCTTGAGTCTCTGCATCACTCTTTGAGCCTCTGCATCTCTCGTGAGCCTCTGAATCCCTCTCTTGAGCCTCTGCTTCACTCTCTTGAGCCTCTGCATCACTCTCTTCATCCTCTGCATCCCTCTCATGAGCATCTGCATCACTCTCTTGGGCCCCTGCATCCCTCTCTCGAGCCTCTGCATCACTCTCTTGAGCCTCTGCATCACTCTCTTGAGCCTCTGCATACCTCTATTGAGCCTCTGCATCACTCTCTTCAGCCTCGACATCACTCTCTTGAGCCTTTGCATACCTCTCTTGAGCCTCTGCATCATTCTTCTACGCCTCTGCATCACTCTCGTGAGCCTCTGCATCACTCTCTTGAACCTCTACATCCTTAAGCCTCTGCATCACTCTCTTGACCCTCTGCATCATTCTCCTAGGCCTCTGCATCATTCTCTTCAGCCTCTGCATCACTCTCTTGAGCCTCTAAATCCCTCTCTTGAGCCTCTGCATCACTCTCTTGAGCCTCTGCATCACTCTCTTGAGCCTCTGCATCACTCTCTTGAGCCTTCGCATCACTCTCTTGAGCCTCTGCATCCCTCTCCTAAGCCTCTGCATCACTCTCTTGAGTCTCTGCATCAGTCTCTTGAGCCTCTGCATCACTCTCTTGAGCCTCTGCATCACTCTCTTGAGCCTCTGCATCACTATCTTGAGCCTCTGCATCCCTCTCTTAAGCCTTTGCAACACTCTCTTCAGCCTTTCCATCACTCTCTTAAGCCTCTGCATCCCTCTCTTGATCCTCTGCATCACTCTAGTAAGCCTCTGCATCACTCTCTTGAGCCTCTGCATAACTCTTTTTAGCCTCTGCATCATTCTCTTGAGCCTCTGCATCTCTTTCTTGAGCCTCTGCAACACTCACTTCACCCTCTGCATCACTCTCTTAAGCCTCTGCATCACTCTCTTCGGCCTCTGCATCACTCTCGTAAGCCTCTGCTTCCCTCTCTTGATCATTTGCATCACTCTCTTGAGCCTCTGCATCACTCTCTTGAGCCTCTACATCACTCTCTTCAGCTTCTGCATCACTCTCTTGAGCCTCTGCATCACTCGCCTAATCCTCTGCATCCCTCTCTTGATCCTCTGCATCACTCTCTTGACCCTCTGCATCATTCTCTTGAGCCCCTGCATCTCTCTCTTCAGCCTCTGCATCACTCTCTTTAGCCCCTGCATCCCTCTCTTAATCCTCTCATCACTCTCTTAAGCCTCTGAATCACTCTCGTAAGTCTCTGAATCACTCTCTTGAGCCTCTGCATCCCTCTATTGAGCCTCTGCATCACTCTCTTCAGCCTCTGCATCCCTCTCTTGAGCCTCTGCATCATTCTCCTAGGCCTCTGCATCACTCTCTTGAGCCTCTGCATCACTCTCTTGAGCCTCTACATCCCACTCTTGAGCCTCTGCATCACTCTCTTGAGCCTCGTCATCCCTCTCTTAAGCCTCTGCATCACTCTCTTGAGCCTCTGCATCACTCTCTTGAGCCTCTGCATCATTCTCCTAGGCCTCTGCATCACTCTCTTGAGCCTCTGCATCACTCTCCTGAACCTCTTCATCCCTCTCTTGAGCTTCTGCATCACTCTCTTGAGCCTCTGCATCACTCACTTGAGCCTCTGCATCACTCTCTTGATCCTCTGCATCACTCTCTTGAGCCTCTGCATCCATCTCTTAAGCCTCTGCATCACTCTCTTGAGCCTCCGCATCATTCTCTTGAGCCTCTGCATCACTTTCTTGAGCCTCTGCATCATTCTCTTGATCCTCTGCATCACTCTCGTAAGCCTCTGCATCACTCTCTTGAGCCTCTGCATAACTTTTTTTAGCCTCTGCATCACTCTCTTGAGCCTCTGCATCTCTCTCTTAATCCTCTGCATCACTCTCTTCGGCCTCTGCATCACTCTCTTAAGCCTCTGCATCACTCTCTTCGGCCTCTGCATCACTCTCTTAAGCCTCTGCTTCCCTCTCTTGATCCTTCGCATCACTCTCTTGAGCCTCTGCATCACTCTCTTGAGCCTCTACATCACTCTCTTGAGCTTCTGCATCACTCTCTTAAGCCTCTGCATCACTCTCTTCCGCCTCTGCATCACTCTCCTAAGCCTCCGCATCCCTCTCTTGATCCTCTGCATCACTCTCGTAAGCCTCTGCATCACTCTCTTGAGCCCTACATCCCTCTCATGAGCCTCTGAATCCCTCTTTTGAGCCTCTGCATCACTCTCTTGAGCCTCTGCATCACTCTCTTCATCCTCTGCATCCCTCTCATGAGCATCTGCATCACTCTCTTGGGCCCCTGCATCCCTCTCTTCAACCTCTGCATCACTCTCTTGTGCCTCTGCATCACCCTATTTAGTATCTGCATCACTCTCTCGAGCCTCTGCATCACTCTCTTGATCCTCTGCATCACTCTCTTGTGCCTCTGCATCACTCTCTTGAGCCTCTGCATCACTCTCTAGAGCCTCTGCATCATTCTCTTCAAAATCTGCATCACTTTCGTAAGCCTCTGCTTCCCTCTCTTGATCCTCCGCATCACTCTCTTGATCCTCTGCATTACTCTCTTATGCCCATGCATCATTCTCTTGACCCTCTGCATCACTCTCGTAAGCCTCTGCATCACTCTCTTGAGCCTCTGCATAACTCTCTTGAGCCTCTGCAACACTCTCTTCAGCCTCTGCATCACTCTCTTAAGCCTCTGAATCCCTCTCGTGAGCCTCTGAATCCCTCCTTTGAGCCTCTGCATCACTCTCTCGAGCCTCTGCATCACTCTCTTGATCGTCTGCATCATTGTTTTGAGCCTCTGCGTCACTCTCTTAATCCTCTGCATCACTCTCATGAACCTCTGCATCCCTCTCTTGAAATCCTGCATCCCTCTCATGAGCCTCTGCATCCCTCTCTTGAGCCTTTGCATCACTCTCTTAAGACTCTGCATCCCTCTCATGAGCCTCTGCATCACTCTCAAGAGCCTCAGCATCCTTCTCTTGTGCCACTGCAGCCCTCACTTGAGCCTCTGCATCCCTCTCTTGAGCCTCTGCATCCCTCTCATGAGCCTCTGCATCACTCTCAAGAGCCTCTGCATCCTTCTCTTGTGCCACTGCAGCCCTCACTTGAGCCTCTCCATCTCTCTCTTCGTCCTCTGCATCCCTCTCATGAGCATCTGCATCACTCTCTTGGGCCTCTGCATCCCTCTCTCGAGCCTCTGCATCACTCTCTTGAGCCTCTGCATCACTCCCTTGAGCCTCTGCATACCTCTATTGAGCCTCTGCATCACTCTCTTCAGCCTCGGCATCACTCTCTTGAGCCTTTGCATACCTCTCTTGAGCCTCTTCATCATTCTCCTAGGCCTCTGCATCACTCTCGTGAGCCACTGCATCACTCTCTTGAACCTCTACATCCCTCTCTTCAGCCTCTGCATCACTCTCTTGAGCCTCGTCATCCCTCTCTTAAGCCTCTGCACAACTCTCTTGAGCCTCTGCATCACTCTCTTGACCCTCTGCATCATTCTCCTAGGCCTCTGCATCATTCTCTTCAGCCTCTGCATCACTCTCTTGAGCCTCTAAATCCCTCTCTTGAGCCTCTGCATCACTCTCTTGAGCCTCTGCATCACTCTCTTAAGCCTCTGCATCACTCTCATGAGCCTTTGCATCACTCTCTTGAGCCTCTGCATCTCTCTCCTAAGCCTTTGCATCACTCTCTTGAGTCTCTGCATCAGTCTCTTGAGCCTCTGCATCACTCTCTTGAGCCTCTGCATCACTCTCTTCTGCCTCTGCATCACTCTCTTGAGCCTCTGCATCCCTCTCTTAAGCCATTGCAACACTCTCTTCAGCCTTTCCATCACTCTCTTAAGCCTCTGCATCCCTCTCTTGATCCTCTGCATCACTCTAGTAAGCCTCTGCATCACTCTCTTGAGCCTCTGCATCTCTCTCTTGAGCCTCTGCAACACTCACTTCAGCCTCTGCATCACTCTCGTAAGCCTCTGCTTCCCTCTCTTGATCCTTTGCATCACTCTCTTGAGCCTCTGCATCACTCTCTTAAGCTTCCACATCACTCCCATGAGCTTCTGCATCACTCTCTTGAGCCTCAGCATCACTCGCCTAATCCTCTGCACCCCTCTCTTGATCCTCTGCATCACTCTCTTGAGCCTCTGCATTACTCTCTTGAGCCTCTGCATCATTCTCTTGAGCCTCTGCATTACTCTCTTGAGCCTCTGCATCACTCTCTTAAGCCTCTGCATCTCTCTCTTCAGCTTCTGCATCACTCTCTTGAGCCTCTGCATCACTCGCCTAATCCTCTGCATCCCTCTCTTGAGCCTCTGCATCACTCTCTTGAGCCTCTGCATCACTCTCTTCATCCTCTGCATCCCTCTCATGAGCATCTGCATCACTCTCTTGGGCCCCTGCATCCCTCTCTCGAGCCTCTGCATCACTCTCTTGAGCCTCTGCATCACTCTCTTGTGCCTCGGCATCACTCTCTTAAGCCTCTGCATGACTCTGTAGCGCTTCTGCATCATTCTCTTTAACCTTTGCATCACTCTCGTAAGCCTCTGCTTCCCTCTCTTGATCCTCTGCATCACTCTCTTGAGCCTCTGCATTATTCTTTTAAGCCCATACATCATTCTCTTGACCCTCTGCATCACTCTCTTGATCCTCTGCATCACTCTCCTGATCCTCTGCATCACTCTCTTGAGCCTCTGCATCATTCTCTTGGGCCTCTGCATCACTCTCTCAAGCCTCTACATCATTCTCTTGAGCCTCTGCATCACTCTCTTGAACCTCTGCATCAATCTCTCAAGCCTCTGCATCTCTCTCTTCAGCCTCTGCATCACTCTCTTTAGCCCCTGCATCCCTCTCTTAATCCTCTCATCACTCTCTTAAACCTCTGCATCACTCTCTTGATCCTCTGCATCACTCTTTTGAGCCTCTGCATCAATCTCTTAAGTCTCTGCATCACTCTCTTGAGCCTCTGCATCATTCTCTTGAGCCTCTGCATCACTTTCTTGAGCCTCTGCATCATTCTCTTGATCCTCTGCATCACTCTCGTAAGCCTCTGCATCACTCTCTTGAGCCTCTGCATAACTTTTTTTAGCCTCTGCATCACTCTCTTGAGCCTCTGCATCTCTCTCTTAAGCCTCTGCATCACTCTCGTCGGCCTCTGCATCACTCTCTTAAGCCTCTGCATCACTCTCTTCGGCCTCTGCATCACTCTCTTAAGCCTCTGCTTCCCTCTCTTGAACCTTTGCATCACTTTCACTCTCTTGAGCCTCTGCATCATTCTCTTAATCCTCTGCATCCCTCTCTTAAGCCTCTACATCATTCTCTTGAGCCTTTGCATTACTCTCTTGAGCCTCTGCATCACTCTCTTAAGCCTCTGCATCTCTCTCTTCAGCCTCTGCATCACTCTCTTAAGCCTCTGCATCCCACTCTGTAGCCTCAGCATCCCTCTCTTGAGCCTCTGCAGCACTCTCTTGAGCCTCTGCATCATTCTCTTGAGCCTCTGCATCCCTCTCTTAATCCTCTGCATCCCTCTCTTGAGCCTCTGCATTCCTCTCTTGGGCCTCTGCATCACTCTCATGAGCCTCTGCATCCCTCTCTTGAGCCTCTGCATCCCTCTATTGAGCCCCTGCATCCCTCTCTTGAGCCTCTGCATCCCTCTCTTGAACCTCTGTATCCCGCTCTTAACCCTCTGCATCACTCTCTTCAGCATTTGCATCACTCTCTTAAGCCTCTGCATCCCCTTTATTAAGTCTCTTCATCACTCTCTTAAGCCTCTGCATCACTCTATTGAGCTTCTGCATCACTCTCTTGAGAGTCTACATCCCTCTCTTGAGCCGCTGCATCACTCTCGTAAGCCTCTGCATCACTCTATTGAGTCTCTGCATAACACTCTTGAATCTCTGCATCACTCTTTGAGCCTCTGCATCTCTCGTGAGCCTCTGAATCCCTCTCTTGAGCCTCTGCATCACTCTCTTGAGCCTCTGCATCACTCTCTTCATCCTCTGCATCCCTCTCATGAGCATCTGCATCACTCTCTTGGGCCCCTGCATCCCTCTCTCGAGCCTCTGCATCAATCTCTTGAGCCTCTGCATCACTCTCTTGAGCCTCTGCATACCTCTATTGAGCCTCTGCATCACTCTCTTCAGCCTCGGCATCACTCTCTTGAGCCTTTGCATATCTCTCTTGAGCCTCTTCATCATTCTCCTAGGCCTCTGCATCACTCTCGTGAGCCTCTGCATCACTCTCTTGAACCTCTACATCCCTCTCTTCAGCCTCTGCATCACTCTCTTGAGCCTCGTCATCCCTCTCTTAAGCCTTTGCACAACTCTCTTGAGCCTCTGCATCACTCTCTTGACCCTCTGCATCATTCTCCTAGGCCTCTGCATCATTCTCTTCAGCCTCTGCATCACTCTCTTGAGCCTCTAAATCCCTCTCTTGAGCCTCTGCATCACTCTCTTGAGCCTCTGCATCACTCTCTTGAGCCTCTGCATCACTCTGTTGAGCCTTTGCATCACTCTCTTGAGCCTCTGCATCCCTCTCCTAAGCCTCTGCATCACTCTCTTGAGTCTCTGCATCAGTCTCTTGAGCCTCTGCATCACTCTCTTAAGCCTCTGCACCACTCTCTTGAGCCTCTGCATCACTCTCTTGAGCCTCTGCATCCCTCTCTTAAGCCTTTGCAACACTCTCTTCAGCCTTTCCATCACTCTCTTAAGCCTCTGCATCCCTCTCTTGATCCTCTGCATCACTCTAGTAAGCCTCTGCATCACTCTCTTGAGCCTCTGCATAACTCGTTTTAGCCTCTGCATCATTCTCTTGAGCCTCTGCATCTCTCTCTTGAGCCTCTGCAACACTCACTTCAGCCTCTGCATCACTCTCTTAAGCCTCTGCATCACTCTCTTCGGCCTCTGCATCACTCTCGTAAGCCTCTGCTTCCCTCTCTTGATCCTTTGCATCACTCTCTTGAGCCTCTACATCACTCTCTTGAGCTTCTGCATCACTCTTGAGCCTCTGCATCACTCGCCTAATCCTCTGCATCCCTCTCTTGATCCTCTGCATCACTCTCTTGAGCCTCTGCATCATTCTCTTGAGCCTCTGCATCCCTCTCTTAAGCCTCTACATCATTCTCTTGAGCCTCTACATTACTCTCTTGAGCCTCTGCATCACTCTCTTAAGCCTCTGCATCTCTCTCTTCAGCCTCTGCATCACTCTCTTAAGCCTCTGAATCCCTCTCTGTAGCCTCAGCATCCCTCTCTTGAGCCTCTGCAGCACTCTCTTGAGCCTCTGCATCATTCTCTTGAGCCTCTGCATCCCTCTCCTAAGCCTCTGCATCCCTCTCTTGAGCCTCTTCATTCCTCTCTTGGGCCTCTGCATCACTCTCAAGAGCCTCTGCATCCCTCTCTTGAGCCTTTGCATCCCTCTATTGAGCCCCTGCATCCCTCTCTTGAGCCTCTGCATCCCTCTCTTGAACCTCTGTATCCCGCTCTTAACCCTCTGCATCACTCTCTTCAGCATCTGCATCACTCTCTTAAGCCTCTGCATCCCCTTTATTAAGTCTCTGCATCACTCTCTTAAGCCTCTGCATCACTCTATTGAGCTTCTGCATCACTCTCTTGAGAGTCTACATCCCTCTCTTGAGCCGCTGCATCACTCTCGTAAGCCTCTGCATCACTCTATTGAGTCTCTGCATAACGCTCTTGAGTCTCTGCATCACTCTTTGAGCCTCTGCATCTCTCGTGAGCCTCTGAATCCCTCTCTTGAGCCTCTGCATCACTCTCTTGAGCCTCTGCATCACTCTCTTCATCCTCTGCATCCCTAGCATGAGCATCTGCATCACTCTCTTGGGCCCCTGCATCCCTCTCTCGAGCCTCTGCATCACTCTCTTGAGCCTCTGCATCACTCTCTTGTGCCTCGGCATCACTCTCTTAAGCCTCTGCATGACTCTGTAGCGCCTCTGCATCATTCTCTTTAACCTTTGCATCACTCTCGTAAGCCTCTGCTTCCCTCTCTTGATCCTCTGCATCACTCTCTTGAGCCTCTGCATTATTCTCTTAAGCCCATACATCATTCTCTTGAGCCTCTGCATCACTCTCTTGATCCTCTGCATCACTCTCCTGGTCCTCTGCATCACTCTCCTGAGCCTCTGCATCATTCTCTTGGGCTTCTGCATCACTCTCTTAAGCCTCTACATCATTCTCTTGAGCCTCTGCATCTCTCTCTTCAGCCTCTGCATCACTCTCTTTAGCCCCTGCATCCCTCTCTTAATCCTCTCATCACTCTCTTAAGCCTCTGCATCACTCTCGTAAGTCTCTGAATCACTCTCTTGAGCCTCTGCATCACTCTCTTCATCCTCTGCATCCCTCTCATGAGCATCTGCATCACTCTCTTGGGCCCCTGCATCCCTCTCTCGAGCCTCTGCATCACTCTCTTGAGCCTCTGCATCACTCTCTTGTGCCTCGGCATCACTCTCTTAAGCCTCTGCATGACTCTGTAGCGCTTCTGCATCATTCTCTTTAACCTTTGCATCACTCTCGTAAGCCTCTGCTTCCCTCTCTTGATCCTCTGCATCACTCTCTTGAGCCTCTGCATTATTCTTTTAAGCCCATACATCATTCTCTTGACCCTCTGCATCACTCTCTTGATCCTCTGCATCACTCTCCTGATCCTCTGCATCACTCTCTTGAGCCTCTGCATCATTCTCTTGGGCCTCTGCATCACTCTCTCAAGCCTCTACATCATTCTCTTGAGCCTCTGCATCACTCTCTTGAACCTCTGCATCAATCTCTCAAGCCTCTGCATCTCTCTCTTCAGCCTCTGCATCACTCTCTTTAGCCCCTGCATCCCTCTCTTAATCCTCTCATCACTCTCTTAAACCTCTGCATCACTCTCTTGATCCTCTGCATCACTCTTTTGAGCCTCTGCATCAATCTCTTAAGTCTCTGCATCACTCTCTTGAGCCTCTGCATCATTCTCTTGAGCCTCTGCATCACTTTCTTGAGCCTCTGCATCATTCTCTTGATCCTCTGCATCACTCTCGTAAGCCTCTGCATCACTCTCTTGAGCCTCTGCATAACTTTTTTTAGCCTCTGCATCACTCTCTTGAGCCTCTGCATCTCTCTCTTAAGCCTCTGCATCACTCTCGTCGGCCTCTGCATCACTCTCTTAAGCCTCTGCATCACTCTCTTCGGCCTCTGCATCACTCTCTTAAGCCTCTGCTTCCCTCTCTTGAACCTTTGCATCACTTTCACTCTCTTGAGCCTCTGCATCATTCTCTTAATCCTCTGCATCCCTCTCTTAAGCCTCTACATCATTCTCTTGAGCCTTTGCATTACTCTCTTGAGCCTCTGCATCACTCTCTTAAGCCTCTGCATCTCTCTCTTCAGCCTCTGCATCACTCTCTTAAGCCTCTGCATCCCACTCTGTAGCCTCAGCATCCCTCTCTTGAGCCTCTGCAGCACTCTCTTGAGCCTCTGCATCATTCTCTTGAGCCTCTGCATCCCTCTCTTAATCCTCTGCATCCCTCTCTTGAGCCTCTGCATTCCTCTCTTGGGCCTCTGCATCACTCTCATGAGCCTCTGCATCCCTCTCTTGAGCCTCTGCATCCCTCTATTGAGCCCCTGCATCCCTCTCTTGAGCCTCTGCATCCCTCTCTTGAACCTCTGTATCCCGCTCTTAACCCTCTGCATCACTCTCTTCAGCATTTGCATCACTCTCTTAAGCCTCTGCATCCCCTTTATTAAGTCTCTTCATCACTCTCTTAAGCCTCTGCATCACTCTATTGAGCTTCTGCATCACTCTCTTGAGAGTCTACATCCCTCTCTTGAGCCGCTGCATCACTCTCGTAAGCCTCTGCATCACTCTATTGAGTCTCTGCATAACACTCTTGAATCTCTGCATCACTCTTTGAGCCTCTGCATCTCTCGTGAGCCTCTGAATCCCTCTCTTGAGCCTCTGCATCACTCTCTTGAGCCTCTGCATCACTCTCTTCATCCTCTGCATCCCTCTCATGAGCATCTGCATCACTCTCTTGGGCCCCTGCATCCCTCTCTCGAGCCTCTGCATCAATCTCTTGAGCCTCTGCATCACTCTCTTGAGCCTCTGCATACCTCTATTGAGCCTCTGCATCACTCTCTTCAGCCTCGGCATCACTCTCTTGAGCCTTTGCATATCTCTCTTGAGCCTCTTCATCATTCTCCTAGGCCTCTGCATCACTCTCGTGAGCCTCTGCATCACTCTCTTGAACCTCTACATCCCTCTCTTCAGCCTCTGCATCACTCTCTTGAGCCTCGTCATCCCTCTCTTAAGCCTTTGCACAACTCTCTTGAGCCTCTGCATCACTCTCTTGACCCTCTGCATCATTCTCCTAGGCCTCTGCATCATTCTCTTCAGCCTCTGCATCACTCTCTTGAGCCTCTAAATCCCTCTCTTGAGCCTCTGCATCACTCTCTTGAGCCTCTGCATCACTCTCTTGAGCCTCTGCATCACTCTGTTGAGCCTTTGCATCACTCTCTTGAGCCTCTGCATCCCTCTCCTAAGCCTCTGCATCACTCTCTTGAGTCTCTGCATCAGTCTCTTGAGCCTCTGCATCACTCTCTTAAGCCTCTGCATCACTCTCTTGAGCCTCTGCATCACTCTCTTGAGCCTCTGCATCCCTCTCTTAAGCCTTTGCAACACTCTCTTCAGCCTTTCCATCACTCTCTTAAGCCTCTGCATCCCTCTCTTGATCCTCTGCATCACTCTAGTAAGCCTCTGCATCACTCTCTTGAGCCTCTGCATAACTCTTTTTAGCCTCTGCATCATTCTCTTGAGCCTCTGCATCTCTCTCTTGAGCCTCTGCAACACTCACTTCAGCCTCTGCATCACTCTCTTAAGCCTCTGCATCACTCTCTTCGGCCTCTGCATCACTCTCGTAAGCCTCTGCTTCCCTCTCTTGATCCTTTGCATCACTCTCTTGAGCCTCTACATCACTCTCTTGAGCTTCTGCATCACTCTTGAGCCTCTGCATCACTCGCCTAATCCTCTGCATCCCTCTCTTGATCCTCTGCATCACTCTCTTGAGCCTCTGCATCATTCTCTTGAGCCTCTGCATCCCTCTCTTAAGCCTCTACATCATTCTCTTGAGCCTCTACATTACTCTCTTGAGCCTCTGCATCACTCTCTTAAGCCTCTGCATCTCTCTCTTCAGCCTCTGCATCACTCTCTTAAGCCTCTGAATCCCTCTCTGTAGCCTCAGCATCCCTCTCTTGAGCCTCTGCAGCACTCTCTTGAGCCTCTGCATCATTCTCTTGAGCCTCTGCATCCCTCTCCTAAGCCTCTGCATCCCTCTCTTGAGCCTCTTCATTCCTCTCTTGGGCCTCTGCATCACTCTCAAGAGCCTCTGCATCCCTCTCTTGAGCCTTTGCATCCCTCTATTGAGCCCCTGCATCCCTCTCTTGAGCCTCTGCATCCCTCTCTTGAACCTCTGTATCCCGCTCTTAACCCTCTGCATCACTCTCTTCAGCATCTGCATCACTCTCTTAAGCCTCTGCATCCCCTTTATTAAGTCTCTGCATCACTCTCTTAAGCCTCTGCATCACTCTATTGAGCTTCTGCATCACTCTCTTGAGAGTCTACATCCCTCTCTTGAGCCGCTGCATCACTCTCGTAAGCCTCTGCATCACTCTATTGAGTCTCTGCATAACGCTCTTGAGTCTCTGCATCACTCTTTGAGCCTCTGCATCTCTCGTGAGCCTCTGAATCCCTCTCTTGAGCCTCTGCATCACTCTCTTGAGCCTCTGCATCACTCTCTTCATCCTCTGCATCCCTAGCATGAGCATCTGCATCACTCTCTTGGGCCCCTGCATCCCTCTCTCGAGCCTCTGCATCACTCTCTTGAGCCTCTGCATCACTCTCTTGTGCCTCGGCATCACTCTCTTAAGCCTCTGCATGACTCTGTAGCGCCTCTGCATCATTCTCTTTAACCTTTGCATCACTCTCGTAAGCCTCTGCTTCCCTCTCTTGATCCTCTGCATCACTCTCTTGAGCCTCTGCATTATTCTCTTAAGCCCATACATCATTCTCTTGAGCCTCTGCATCACTCTCTTGATCCTCTGCATCACTCTCCTGGTCCTCTGCATCACACTCCTGAGCCTCTGCATCATTCTCTTGGGCCTCTGCATCACTCTCTTAAGCCTCTACATCATTCTCTTGAGCCTCTGCATCTCTCTCTTCAGCCTCTGCATCACTCTCTTTAGCCCCTGCATCCCTCTCTTAATCCTCTCATCACTCTCTTAAGCCTCTGCATCACTCTCGTAAGTCTCTGAATCACTCTCTTGAGCCTCTGCATCCCTCTATTGAGCCTCTGCATCACTCTCTTGAGCCTCTGCATCCCTCTCTTGAGCCTCTGCATCATTCTCCTAGGCCTCTGCATCACTCTCTTGAGCCTCTGCATCACTCTCTTGAGCCTCTACATCCCACTCTTGAGCCTCTGCATCACTCTCTTGAGCCTCGTCATCCCTCTCTTAAGCCTCTGCATCACTCTCTTGAGCCTCTGCATAACTTTTTTAGCCTCTGCATCTCTCTCTTAAGCCTCTGCATCACTCTTTTCGGCCTCTGCATCACTCTCTTAAGCCTCTGCTTCCCTCTCTTGATCCTTTGCATCACTCTCTTGAGCCTCTGCATCACTCTCTTGAGCCTCTACATCACTCTCGTGAGCTTCTGCATCACTCTCTTAAGCCTCTGCATCACTCTCTTCCGCCTCTGCATCACTCTCCTAAGCCTCTGCATCCCTCTCTTGATCCTCTGCATCACTCTCGTAAGCCTCTGCATCACTCTCTTGAGCCCTACATCCCTCTCATGAGCCTCTGAATCCCTCTCTTGAGCCTCTGCATCACTCCCTTGAGCCTCTGCATCACTCTCTTCATCCTCTGCATCCCTCTCATGAGCATCTGCATCACTCTCTTGGGCCCCTGCATCCCTCTCTTCAACCTCTGCATCACTCTCTTGAGCCTCTGCATCACCTTATTTAGTCTCTGCATCACTCTCTCGAGCCTCTGCATCACTCTCTTGATCCTCTGCATCACTCTCTTGTGCCTCTGCATCACTCTCTTGAGCCTCTGCATCACTCTATAGAGCATCTGCATCATTCTCGTCAAAATCTGCATCAATTTCGTAAGCCTCTGCTTCCCTCTCTTGATCCTCCGCATCACTCTCTTGATCCTCTGCATTACTCTCTTAAGCCCATACATCATTCTCTTGACCCTCTGCATCACTCTCGTAAGCCTCTGCATCACTCTCTTGAGCCTCTGCATAACTCTCTTGAGCCTCTGCAACACTCTCTTCAGCCTCTGCATCCCTCTCTTGAACCTCTGTATCCCGCTCTTAACCCTCTGCATCACTCTCTTCAGCATCTGCATCACTCTCTTAAGCCTCTGCATCCCCTTTATTAAGTCTCTGCATCACTCTCTTAAGCCTCTGCATCACTCTATTGAGCTTCTGCATCACTCTCTTGAGAGTCTACATCCCTCTCTTGAGCCGCTGCATCACTCTCGTAAGCCTCTGCATCACTCTATTGAGTCTCTGCATAACGCTCTTGAGTCTCTGCATCACTCTTTGAGCCTCTGCATCTCTCGTGAGCCTCTGAATACCTCTCTTGAGCCTCTGCATCACTCTCTTGAGCCTATGCATCACTCTCTTCATCCTCTGCATCCCTCGCATGAGCATCTGCATCACTCTCTTGGGCCCCTGCATCCCTCTCTCGAGCCTCTGCATCACTCTCTTGAGCCTCTGCATCACTCTCTTGTGCCTCGGCATCACTCTCTTAAGCCTCTGCATGACTCTGTAGCGCCTCTGCATCATTCTCTTTAACCTTTGCATCACTCTCGTAAGCCTCTGCTTCCCTCTCTTGATCCTCTGCATCACTCTCTTGAGCCTCTGCATTATTCTCTTAAGCCCATACATCATTCTCTTGAGCCTCTGCATCACTCTCTTGATCCTCTGCATCACTCTCCTGGTCCTCTGCATCACTCTCCTGAGCCTCTGCATCATTCTCTTGGGCCTCTGCATCACTCTCTTAAGCCTCTACATCATTCTCTTGAGCCTCTGCATCTCTCTCTTCAGCCTCTGCATCACTCTCTTTAGCCCCTGCATCCCTCTCTTAATCCTCTCATCACTCTCTTAAGCCTCTGCATCACTCTCGTAAGTCTCTGAATCACTCTCTTGAGCCTCTGCATCCCTCTATTGAGCCTCTGCATCACTCTCTTGAGCCTCTGCATCCCTCTCTTGAGCCTCTGCATCATTCTCCTAGGCCTCTGCATCTCTCTCTTGAGCCTCTGCATCACTCTCTTGAGCCTCTGCATCACTCTCTTGAGCCTCTGCATCACTCTCTTGAGCCTCTGCATCACTCTCTTAAGCCTCTGCATCTCTCTCTTCAGCCTCTGCATTACTCTCTTAAGCCTCTGCATCCCTCTCTATAGCCTCAGCATCCCTCTCTTGAGCCTCTGCAGCACTCTCTTGAGCCTCTGCATCATTCTCTTGAGCCTCTGCATCCCTCTCTTAAGCCTCTGCATCCCTCTCTTGAGCCTCTGCATTCTTCTCTTGGGCCTCTGCATCACTCTCTTGAGCCTCTGCATCACTCTCTTGACCCTCTGCATCATTCTCCTAGGCCTCTGCATCATTCTCTTCAGCCTCTGCATCACTATCTTGAGCCTCTAAATCCCTCTCTTGAGCCTCTGCATCACTCTCTTGAGCCTCTGCATCACTCTCTTGAGCCTCTGCATCACTCTCTTGAGCCACTGCATCACTCTCTTGACCCTCTGCATCATTCTCCTAGGCCTCTGCATCATTCTCTTCAGCCTCTGCATCACTATCTTGAGCCTCTAAATCCCTCTCTTGAGCCTCTGCATCACTCTCTTGAGCCTCTGCATCACTCTCTTGAGCCTCTGCATCACTCTCTTGAGCCTTTGCATCACTCTCTTGAGCCTCTGCATCCCTCTCCTAAGCCTCTGCATCGCTCTCTTGAGTCTCTGCATCAGTCTCTTGAGCCTCTGCATCACTCTCTTGAGCCTCTGCATCACTCTCTTGAGCCTCTGCATCACTCTCGTGAGCCTCTGCATCACTCTCTTAAGCCTCTGCATCTCTCTCTTCAGCCTCTGCATTACTCTCTTAAGCCTCTGCATCCCTCTCTATAGCCTCAGCATCCCTCTCTTGAGCCTCAGCAGCACTCTCTTGAGCCTCTGCATCATTCTCTTAATTGAGCCTCTGCATTCCTCTCTTAAGCCTCTGCATCCCTCTCTTGAGCCTCTGCATTCTTCTCTTGGGCCTCTGCATCACTCTCAAGAGCCTCTGCATCCCTCTCTTGAGCCTCTGCATCCCTCTCTTGAACCTCTGTATCCCGCTCTTAACCCTCTGCATCACTCTCTTCAGCATGTGCATCACTCTCTTAAGCCTCTGCATCCCCTTTATTAAGTCTCTGCATCACTCTCTTAAGCCTCTGCATCACTCTATTGAGCTTCTGCATCACTCTCTTGAGAGTCTACATCCCTCTCTTGAGCCGCTGCATCACTCTCGTAAGCCTCTGCATCACTCTATTGAGTCTCTGCATAACGCTCTTGAGTCTCTGCATCGCTCTTTGAGCCTCTGCATCTCTCGTGAGCCTCTGAATCCCTCTCTTGAGCCTCTGCATCACTCTCTTGAGCCTCTGCATCACTCTCTTCATCCTCTGCATCCCTCTCATTAGCATCTGCATCACTCTTTTGGGCCCCTGCATCCCTCTCTCGAGCCTCTGCATCCCTCTCTTGTGCCACTGCAGCCCTCACTTGAGCCTCTGCATCTCTCTCTTGAGCCTCTGCATCACTCTCTTGAGTCTCAGCATCCCTCTCTTGAGCCTCTGTATTCCTCTCTTAAGCCTCTGCATCATTCTCTTAAGCCTCTGCATCACTCTCGTAAGTCTCTGAATCACTCTCATGAGCACCTGCATCCCTCTCCTGAACCTCTGCATCACTCTCTTGAGCCTTTGCATCACTTTCTTTGGAATATGCATCCCTCTCTTGAGCCTCTGCATCCCCCTCTTGAACTCCTGCATCCCTCTCATGAGCCTCTGCATCCCTCTCTTGAGCCCTTGCATCACCCTATTAAGACTCTGCATCCCTCTCTTGAGCCCCTGCATCCCTCTCTTAAGCCTCTGCATCACTCTCTTAAGCCTCTGCATCACTCTCGTAAGCCTCTGAATCACTCTCATGAGCCTCTGCATCACTCTCGTCAGCCTCTGCATCACTCTCTTGAGCCTCTGCATACCTCTCTTGAGCCTATGCACAATTCTCCTTGGCCTCTGCATCACTCTCGTGAGCCTCTGCATCACTCTCTTGAGCCTCTACATCCCTCTCTTGAGCCTCTGTATCACTCTCTTGAGCCTCGTTATCCCTCTCTTAAGCCTCTGCATCACTCTTTTGAGCCTCTGTATCACTCTCTTGAGCCTCGTCATCCCTCTCTTAAGCCTCTGCATCACTCTCTTGAGCCTCTGCATCACTCTCTTGAGCCTCTGAATCACCCTTTTTAGTCTCTGCATCACTCTCTCGAGCCTCTGCATCACTCTCTTGATCCTCTGCATCACTCTCTTGTGCCTCGGCATCACTCTCTTAAGCCTCTGCATAACTCTGTAGCGCCTCTGCATCATTCTCTATAACCTTTGCATCACTCTCGTAAGCCTCTGCTTCCCTCTCTTGATCCTCTGCATCACTCTCTTGAGCCTCTGCATTATTCTCTTAAGCCCATACATCATTCTCTTGAGCCTCTGTATCACTCTCTTGATCCTCTGCATCACTTTCCTGATCCTCTGCATCACTCTCTTGAGCCTCTGCATCATTCTCTAGAGCCTCTGCATCACTCTCATAAGCCTCAACATCATTCTCTTGAGCCTCTGCATCACTCTCTTGAACCTTTGCATCACTCTCTTAAGCCTCTGCATCTCTCTCTTCAGCCTCTGCATCACTCTCTTTAGCCCCTGCATCCCTCTCTTAATCCTCTCATCACTCTCTTAAGCCTCTGCATCACTCTCGTAAGCCTCTGAATCACTCTCTTGAGCCTCTGCATCGCTCTATTGAGCCTCTGCATCACTCTCTTCAGCCTCTGCATCCCTCTCTTGACCCTCTGCATCATTCTCCTAGGCCTCTGCATCATTCTCTTCAGCCTCTGCATCACTATCTTGAGCCTCTAAATCCCTCTCTTGAGCCTCTGCATCACTCTCTTGAGCCTCTGCATCACTCTCTTGAGCCTCTGCATCACTCTCTTGAGCCTCTGCATCACTCTCTTGACCCTCTGCATCATTCTCCTAGGCCTCTGCATCATTCTCTTCAGCCTCTGCATCACTATCTTGAGCCTCTAAATCCCTCTCTTGAGCCTCTGCATCACTCTCTTGAGCCTCTGCATCACTCTCTTGAGCCTCTGCATCACTCTCTTGAGCCTTTGCATCACTCTCTTGAGCCTCTGCATCCCTCTCCTAAGCCTCTGCATCACTCTCTTGAGTCTCTGCATCAGTCTCTTGAGCCTCTGCATCACTCTCTTGAGCCTCTGCATCACTCTCTTGAGCCTCTGCATCACTCTCATGAGCCTCTGCATCACTCTCTTAAGCCTCTGCATCTCTCTCTTCAGCCTCTGCATTACTCTCTTAAGCCTCTGCATCCCTCTCTATAGCCTCAGCATCCCTCTCTTGAGCCTCAGCAGCACTCTCTTGAGCCTCTGCATCATTCTCTTAATTGAGCCTCTGCATTCCTCTCTTAAGCCTCTGCATCCCTCTCTTGAGCCTCTGCATTCTTCTCTTGGGCCTCTGCATCACTCTCAAGAGCCTCTGCATCCCTCTCTTGAGCCTCTGCATCCCTCTCTTGAACCTCTGTATCCCGCTCTTAACCCTCTGCATCACTCTCTTCAGCATGTGCATCACTCTCTTAAGCCTCTGCATCCCCTTTATTAAGTCTCTGCATCACTCTCTTAAGCCTCTGCATCACTCTATTGAGCTTCTGCATCACTCTCTTGAGAGTCTACATCCCTCTCTTGAGCCGCTGCATCACTCTCGTAAGCCTCTGCATCACTCTATTGAGTCTCTGCATAACGCTCTTGAGTCTCTGCATCGCTCTTTGAGCCTCTGCATCTCTCGTGAGCCTCTGATTCCCTCTCTTGAGCCTCTGCATCACTCTCTTGAGCCTCTGCATCACTCTCTTCATCCTCTGCATCCCTCTCATGAGCATCTGCATCACTCTTTTGGGCCCCTGCATCCCTCTCTCGAGCCTCTGCATCCCTCTCTTGTGCCACTGCAGCCCTCACTTGAGCCTCTGCATCCCTCTCTTGAGCCTCTGCATCCCTCTCTTGAGTCTCAGCATCCCTCTCTTGAGCCTCTGTATTCCTCTCTTAAGCCTCTGCATCATTCTCTTAAGCCTCTGCATCACTCTCGTAAGTCTCTGAATCACTCTCATGAGCACCTGCATCCCTCTCCTGAACCTCTGCATCACTCTCTTGAGCCTTTGCATCACTTTCTTAGGAATATGCATCCCTCTCTTGAGCCTCTGCATCCCCCTCTTGAACTCCTGCATCCCTCTCATGAGCCTCTGCATCCCTCTCTTGAGCCCTTGCATCACCCTATTAAGACTCTGCATCCCTCTCTTGAGCCCCTGCATCCCTCTCTTAAGCCTCTGCATCACTCTCTTAAGCCTCTGCATCACTCTCGTAAGCCTCTGAATCACTCTCATGAGCCTCTGCATCACTCTCGTCAGCCTCTGCATCACTCTCTTGAGCCTCTGCATACCTCTCTTGATCCTATGCACAATTCTCCTTGGCCTCTGCATCACTCTCGTGAGCCTCTGCATCACTCTCTTGAGCCTCTACATCCCTCTCTTGAGCCTCTACATCCCTCTCTTGAGCCTCTGTATCACTCTCTTGAGCCTCGTCATCCCTCTCTTAAGCCTCTGCATCACTCTTTTGAGCCTCTGTATCACTCTCTTGAGCCTCGTCATCCCTCTCTTAAGCCTCTGCATCACTCTCTTGAGCCTCTGCATCACTCTCTTGAGCCTCTGAATCACCCTTTTTAGTCTCTGCATCACTCTCTCGAGCCTCTGCATCACTCTCTTGATCCTCTGCATCACTCTCTTGTGCCTCGGCATCACTCTCTTAAGCCTCTGCATAACTCTGTAGCGCCTCTGCATCATTCTCTTTAACCTTTGCATCACTCTCGTAAGCCTCTGCTTCCCTCTCTTGATCCTCTGCATCACTCTCTTGAGCCTCTGCATTATTCTCTTAAGATCATACATCATTCTCTTGAGCCTCTGTATCACTCTCTTGATCCTCTGCATCACTTTCCTGATCCTCTGCATCACTCTCTTGAGCCTCTGCATCATTCTCTAGAGCCTCTGCATCACTCTCATAAGCCTGTACATCATTCTCTTGAGCCTCTGCATCACTCTCTTGAACCTTTGCATCACTCTCTTAAGCCTCTGCATCTCTCTCTTCAGCCTCTGCATCACTCTCTTTAGCCCCTGCATCCCTCTCTTAATCCTCTCATCACTCTCTTAAGCCTCTGCATCACTCTCGTAAGCCTCTGAATCACTCTCTTGAACCTCTGCATCCCTCTATTGAGCCTCTGCATCACTCTCTTCAGCCTCTGCATCCCTCTCTTGAGCCTCTGCATCATTCTCCTAGGCCTCTGCATCCCTCTCTTGAGCCTCTGCCTCACTATCTTGAGCCTTTACATCCCTCTCTTGAGCCTTTGCATCACTCTCTTGAGCCTCGTCATCCCTCTCTTAAGCCTCTGCATCACTCTCTTGAGCCTCTCCATCACTCTCTTGAACCTCTTCATCCCTCTCTTGAGCCTCTGCATCACTCTCTTGAGCCTCTGCATCACTCAATTGAGCCTCTGCATCACTCTCTTGATCCTCTGCATCACTCTCTTGAGCCTCTGTATCCATCTCTTAAGCCTCTGCATCACTCTCTTGAGCCTCTGCATCAGTCTCTTGAGCCTCTGCATCACTCTCTTGAGCCTCTGCATCACTCTCTTGAGCCTCTGCATCACTCTCTTGAGCCTCTGCATCACTCTCTTAAGCCTCTGCATCTCTCTCTTCAGCCTCTGCATTACTCTCTTAAGCCTCTGCATCCCTCTCTATAGCCTCAGCATCCCTCTCTTGAGCCTCTGCAGCACTCTCTTGAGCCTCTGCATCATTCTCTTGAGCCTCTGCATTCCTCTCTTAAGCCTCTGCATCCCTCTCTTGAGCCTCTGCATTCTTCTCTTGGGCCTCTGCATCACTCTCAATAGCCTCTGCATCCCTCTCTTGAGCCTCTGCATCCCTCTCTTGAACCTCTGTATCCCGCTCTTAACCCTCTGCATCACTCTCTTCAGCATCTGCATCACTCTCTTAAGCCTCTGCATCCCCTTTATTAAGTCTCTGCATCACTCTCTTAAGCCTCTGCATCACTCTATTGAGCTTCTGCATCACTCTCTTGAGAGTCTACATCCCTCTCTTGAGCCGCTGCATCACTCTCGTAAGCCTCTGCATCACTCTATTGAGTCTCTGCATAACGCTCTTGAGTATCTGCATCACTCTTTGAGCCTCTGCATCTCTCGTGAGCCTCTGAATCCCTCTCTTGAGCCTCTGCATCACTCTCTTGAGCCTCTGCATCACTCTCTTCATCCTCTGCATCCCTCTCATGAGCATCTGCATCACTCTTATGGGCGCCCTGCATCCCTCTCTCGAGCCTCTGCATCCCTCTCTTGTGCCACTGCAGCCCTCACTTGAGCCTCTGCATCTCTCTCTTGAGCCTCTGCATCCCTCTCTTGAGTCTCAGCATCCCTCTCTTGAGCCTCTGTATTCCTCTCTTAAGCCTCTGCATCATTCTCTTAAGCCTCTGCATCACTCTCGTAAGTCTCTGAATCACTCTCATGAGCACCTGCATCCCTCTCCTGAACCTCTGCATCACTCTCTTGAGCCTTTGCATCACTTTCTTAGGAATATGCATCCCTCTCTTGAGCCTCTGCATCCCCCTCTTGAACTCCTGCATCCCTCTCATGAGCCTCTGCATCCCTCACTTGAGCCCTTGCATCACCCTATTAAGACTCTGCATCCCTCTCTTGAGCCCCTGCATCCCTCTCTTAAGCCTCTGCATCACTCTCTTAAGCCTCTGCATCACTCTCGTAAGCCTCTGAATCACTCTCATGAGCCTCTGCATCACTCTCGTCAGCCTCTGCATCACTCTCTTGAGCCTCTGCATACCTCTCTTGAGCCTATGCACAATTCTCCTTGGCCTCTGCATCACTCTCGTGAGCCTCTGCATCACTCTCTTGAGCCTCTACATCCCTCTCTTGAGCCTCTGTATCACTCTCTTGAGCCTCGTCATCCCTCTCTTAAGCCTCTGCATCACTCTTTTGAGCCTCTGTATCACTCTCTTGAGCCTCGGCATCCCTCTCTTAAGCCTCTGCATCACTCTCTTGAGCCTCTGCATCACTCTCTTGAGCCTCTGAATCACCCTTTTTAGTCTCTGCATCACTCTCTCGAGCCTCTGCATCACTCTCTTGATCCTCTGCATCACTCTCTTGTGCCTCGGCATCACTCTCTTAAGCCTCTGCATAACTCTGTAGCGCCTCTGCATCATTCTCTATAACCTTTGCATCACTCTCGTAAGCCTCTGCTTCCCTCTCTTGATCCTCTGCATCACTCTCTTGAGCCTCTGCATTATTCTCTTAAGCCCATACATCATTCTCTTGAGCCTCTGTATCACTCTCTTGATCCTCTGCATCACTTTCCTGATCCTCTGCATCACTCTCTTGAGCCTCTGCATCATTCTCTAGAGCCTCTGCATCACTCTCATAAGCCTCTACATCATTCTCTTGAGCCTCTGCATCACTCTCTTGAACCTTTGCATCATTCTCTTAAGCCTCTGCATCTCTCTCTTCAGCCTCTGCATCACTCTCTTTAGCCCCTGCATCCCTCTCTTAATCCTCTCATCACTCTCTTAAGCCTCTGCATCACTCTCGTAAGCCTCTGAATCACTCTCTTGAGCCTCTGCATCCCTCTATTGAGCCTCTGCATCACTCTCTTCAGCCTCTGCATCCCTCTCTTGAGCCTCTGCATCATTCTCCTAGGCCTCTGCATCCATCTCTTGAGCCTCTGCATCACTCTCTTGAGCCTCTACATCCCTCTCTTGAGCCTTTGCATCACTCTCTTGAGCCTCGTCATCCCTCTCTTAAGCCTCTGCATCACTCTCTTGAGCCTCTCCATCACTCTCTTGAACCTCTTCATCCCTCTCTTGAGCCTCTGCATCACTCTCTTGAGCCTCTGCATCACTCAATTGAGCCTCTGCATCACTCTCTTGATCCTCTGCATCACTCTCTTGAGCCTCTGTATCCATCTCTTAAGCCTCTGCATCACTCTCTTGAGCCTCTGCATCATTCTCTTGAGCCTCTGCATCACTCTCTTAAGCCTCTGCATCCCACTCTGTAGCCTCAGCATCCCTCTCTTGAGCCTCTGCAGCACTCTCTTGTGCCTCTGCATCACTCTCTTGAGCCTCTGCATCACTCTCTAGAGCCTCTGCATCATTCTCTTCAAAATCTGCATCACTTTCGTAAGCCTCTGCTTCCCTCTCTTGATCCTCTGCATTACTCTCTTAAGCCCATACATCATTCTCTTGACCCTCTGCATCACTCTCGTAAGCCTCTGCATCACTCTCTTGAGCCTCTGCATAACTCTCTTGAGCCTCTGCAACACTCTCTTCAGCCTCTGCATCACTCTCTTAAGCCTCTGAATCCCTCTCGTGAGCCTCTGAATCCCTCCTTTGAGCCTCTGCATCACTCTCTCGAGCCTCTGCATCACTCTCTTGATCGTCTGCATCATTGTTTTGCGCCTCTGCATCACTCTCTTAATCCTCTGCATCACTCTCATGAACCTCTGCATCCCTCTCTTGAAATCCTGCAGCCCTCTCATGAGTCTCTGCATCCCTCTCTTGAGCCTTTGCATCACTCTCTTAAGACTCTGCATCCCTCTCATGAGCCTCTGCATCACTCTCAAGAGCCTATGCATCCCTCTCTTGTGCCACTGCAGCCCTCACTTGAGCCTCTACATCCCTCTCTTGAGCCTCTGCATCCCTCTCTTGAGTCTCTGCATCCCTCTCTTGAGCCTCTGTATTCCTCTCTTAAGCCTCTGCATCATTCTCTTAAGCCTCTGCATCACTCTCGTAAGTCTCTGAATCACTCTCATGAGCACCTGCATCCCTCTCTTGAACCTCTGCATCCCCCTCTTGAACTCCTGCATCCCTCTCATGAGCCTCTGCATCCCTCTCTTGAGCCCTTGCATCACCCTATTAAGACTCTGCATCCCTCTCTTGAGCCCCTGCATCCCTCTCTTAAGCCTCTGCATCACTCTCTTAAGCCTCTGCATCACTCTCGTAAGCCTCTGAATCACTCTCATGAGCCTCTGAATACCTCTATTGAGCCTCTGCATCACTCTCGTCAGCCTCTGCATCACTCTCTTGAGCCTCTGCATACCTCTCTTGAGCCTATGCACAATTCTCCTTGGCCTCTGCATCACTCTCGTGAGCCTCTGCATCACTCTCTTCAGCCTCTACATCCCTCTCTTGAGCCTCTGTATCACTCTCTTGAGCCTCGTCATCCCTCTCTTAAGCCTCTGCATCACTCTCTTGAGCCTCTGTATCACTCTCTTGAGCCTCGTCATTCCTCTCTTAAGCCTCTGCATCACTCTCTTGAGCCTCTGCATCACTCTCTTGAGCCTCTGAATCACCCTTTTTAGTCTCTGCATCACTCTCTCGAGCCTCTGCATCACTCTCTTGATCCTCTGCATCATTCTCTTGTGCCTCGGCATCACTCTCTTAAGCCTCTGCATAACTCTGTAGCGCCTCTGCATCATTCTCTATAACCTTTGCATCACTCTCGTAAGCCTCTGCTTCCCTCTCTTGATCCTCTGCATCACTCGCTTGAGCCTCTGCATTATTCTCTTAAGCCCATAC